>NC_133839.1:11571585-11816585 GCF_047830755.1 Zonotrichia albicollis | reverse complement strand
CAGGGTCACCCAGAGCACGAACGTGTCCAGGTGGGTTTGGGGATCCCTCAGTGCCCCCCTGCCCAGACAGGGTCACCCAGAGCGTGTCCAGGTGGGTTTGGGATGTCTCCAGAGAGGGAGGCTCCCTGGGGAACAGCCACTGGGTTTGGGGGAGATGGAATTCTGCTCTAATATTTGATTTCAAGGCATTGGCAGCCAGAGGGGGCTGCCAGAGGGGCTCACCCTGCCCAGAGCCCCTGCAGGACCTGCAAGTGGGACAGCAGCTCTTCCCAAGCTGCCACTTTGGCTTTAAATCTTACTTTAAAAAAAAGGAGAAGGAAGGCAAACAGCCAGTACAGTGAAACACGCAGGAAAATTGGTGATGCCTTGAAATTAAAAGCATTTTTTAGGCCATGGCCATTTAAAGCAGCTTAATTAGAATTAAAGAATTTTAAAGAGTTTTTATAATGCACTTGTTAATCTTTTGGCTGAATCATATTGCGTTTTATTCTATCTAATTGATTTTTAGCAATTTAGTAGTGTCATTATCTTTCCCTTAATTACAGATCAAATCAAATAAAAAACGTATTCACAAGTTGAGGTTCTTAACAGCCAAAGAAATATGGAAATGTTTTATTAGCACATGTTTCTGATGGCTGCTGTTTGCAGAAGAGTTGGATGTGTCCATTTAACAGACAGGCTTGTTGAAGAAACATTCCTGAGGGAGAGAAAGTTGGGTTTTTTAATTTCTCATAGGACAGTCTAAAAGACTATGCCTTTACTTTGACCCTAGTAGTTGAAAAATCATTTTAAAGCATTGATGATAATTATGGAGAAAGGGCTCACTGATGTGTCTGTTTAAGCACCATGAAATCAGTAATCAAAGAGTTCTTGTTTTGTAGTTAAACATTAAATGTAAGTGAAGTGGTAATCGGTTTACTCTTGATTCCAATATAAATTTATATTTCATTATTTTTTCAATTTATTTAATATTTCCCACTCAGAATTTGTAAAGGCAATATAATGGTCAGGTTTTTTCCATGTAAATTCTTTTGTTTCCCTATCTGAACCAAAGAGGAAGAAAATTCTCACTGTCTTCTTAATGTTAGTAGAGCTTGCTTGATTTACTAATAGGAGCAGTTTCTCAGGTCTTTGTGGAGATTGAATTTATGAATTTATCAAACTTCAGGCTGCTATGGACCTAAATCCTGGGGGAAAAAATGTTGAAAACGCTTTATGTCAGAAAGTGTCCTGCATCAAAGTTGCTTGAACAGCCCATCAGGGCGTTTTCACATATTTTAAGGGCAAAAGCTTTAAGGTTAAAGTCTTTAGTGGTCCTTTTAGAGGTGGCCCTGAGGCTGCTGAGGTGCTGGGGGGAGCCCCCCTAAGCTGGTGCTGTGTGAGGGGTGCCCTGCTGTGCCAGTGCTGCTGCCAGGAGGGAGGGCAGCGTCAGTGGCACACTGTTGTTTATTGTCCATTATTTATCGGTCCTGGGCTCCTCCCCCGTGCTGTGGCACCTGCCCGGGCACCAGGGGCACAGGCTCTGTGACTCCCCATCCAAGAGTGCAAAACTCCCGAGTGCAAGGAAATTTGGCTTGAAGGGGGTACTTTGGGACTGATGCTGAGAAAGAAATCGCCTGGTGGAGGAAATCAAATCCCATCTCCATGAGCTGCCTGACTCCACATCACGTTCTGTCTTTCTGATGGTTTTTAGATTGAAGGGCAAAAAGCTGTTGTGATAGTGTCACTAAACACTGCAGAACAAATTTCCATATAAAACCCTTCCTAGGTAGGAAATTCCAGTTAATAATAGTTTGGAGGAAAACCTATAGTAAAACTTGAGCATATTAACTATTAAGAGTTTAATTTGAGCTCGGGGGGAAATGATGTATTGAGGTAGGTACAGTAAAACTGATGAGATTGCAGGCAGGTTTTACAGATGATTTTCTCTTTCTTTTAGGAATAATTGAGTCATTTTAATGATAAGCCTTGCTTGGCTTCTTTGAATGGACCGCTTGTAATTAGTTGCAGCTTCAACTTTGAAATGTTTTGACAGAAAATGTATCATTTAGCGGGTGCATTTTTCCAGCATCCGCCTTTAATATTTGTTCATTTTCTGCAAGGCACAACTTGGCCTCTTCAGGTGGAATCGCAGGCAGGGCTGGGCTGCCTTTGTGGCCTCGCTGGTGTCCTGCAGGATGAGGAGGATGATGATGGCAGAACACGTTCTGAGGCATGACTGGGCTGCCTTTGCCACCTTGCTGGTTCCCTGCAGGATGAGGGAGGGTTAGGGTTAGGGTTGGCAGGAACACAGCAGGCACAGCAGTGCTGCCCCTGTCCCCTGGCTGGTGCCCTGCAGCATGAGGAGGATGATGATGGCAGAACACGCTCAGAGGCACGGTGGTGCTGCCCCTGTCCCCTGGCTGGTGCCCTGCAGCATGAGGAGGATGATGATGGCAGAACACGCTCAGAGGCACGGTGGTGCTGCCCCTGTCCCCTCTCTGGTGCCCTGCAGCATGAGGAGGATGATGATGGCAGGAACACGTTCAGCAGGCAGAGCAGTGCTGCCCCTGTCCCCTGGCTGGTTCCCTGCAGCATGAGGAGGATGATGATGCAGGAACACGCTCAGAGGCACAGCAGTGCTGCCCCTGTCCCCTCCCTGGTGCCCTGCAGCATGAGGAGGATGATGATGCAGGAACACGCTCAGAGGCAGCTGCAGCCCGTTGCAGCCCTGCACAGCACCTGCGGGCCGGCGCCGCTGCCCTGCTGCAGCTTCAGCTGCCAGCTCTGCCAGCAATGCAGCGCGCCTGCCTCGGCCTAATTAGAGGCATGATTTGTGAAACGCTGCCTATTTATTTAATTAATCACCGGCACAAAGCTATAAAACCCATATTTTAAAAATCCCTGTTAGTTTGCCATGTGGTTAATAGATTGTGGCACATTAAAAAGTGACACAGTGATGTATTAAAAATGTTCCACCTAAGGTTGGCTGATGTCCTCGAGGAACTTGAGCTGTCTGCTTTGTGCAGCAGAAGCAGAGGATTAGAGGCTGATCTGTTCAAGGATTGAATATTTCTGAAAACATTTATCTTTTTTAGAGCATCTGTTCGTTAAAATAGATCGTGGCACGTTCCTTAACACACAAATAATGTTTATGGTGCAGTTTTAATTATAAGTTTTGGTTGCATTTTGTTATTACAAAGAATAACTCTATTCCTCAGTATTAAATTGTAATGTTTATTACTAAGTAAAATATGTATAATTCTTCTAAAGAGGCTGTTTCTTCTCCTCACTAGAAGGAACTCGAGGATGGTTTGGGGTAATGAATGCATTTCTGCTGCAGCTGGAGCAGCAACACTTGGATCAATGTGTTTTTATCCCAGGGCTGCAGGGCAGGCTGAGCTGGTGCCGCAGGGCTGGTGGGACATCCCACCCTCTGTGTTGGCTTGGGCACATGGAGAGGGAGCCAGTGTGGGGCAGAATGGCACGGGAGTGTGGCAGGGCAGGATGGACAGGGCCATTTGTCCTAAATCTGACACCTACACGGACAAAAACACATTCTGGGCTGTAACAGGGATGGACCTGGGGCTTCTCCCTCCCTCCACATAGCATTTGTCAGAAAAAAAGCAGTATTAAGAATTCACATTAATAGCACTCCAAGTAAACCAGATTTTAATTCACTGAGAGTTGTACAAATGAATGTGTGTTACTATAATTGAAACGTGCCGTTACCAGCTCTATGTGTCTTATTCTTTGCTCAGGACTTACATAATTTTATTAATTGTGGGAGTGAATGGCAAGCAGGAGCAGGCAGTGATGTGGGAGCTGGGCTGTGTGGTTATTTCTGTAAATCTGGTAAATCTGTGAGTGTGAGGACGTGTTCAGGTGCGAGGAACCTGTCCAGCTCGGAGGGGATGTCTCTCAGCTGTGTGCTGTATAATTAACCGGTACATGAGGAGGGGGCTGGAATAAAACATGAGCACGGTAATGCAGCCTGGAGCTGGGGCTGTGGTGATCATTGCCATGCAGAGGACGCCTTGCTCAGAGCTGCTGCTGCCTCTGCAGCCTGCACAACATCTGGACCTTTAATTGACAAATCGCCTGGTGCTCTGCAGAGCAGGCATGCTAACTGGAGTCAACAATTTAGAATAAAAAATAATAGTGTGTTATTTACCTTGCAGTTAAATATTCATACTTTGTTATGCTTTGGATAACAGGAAATTACTGGGTTAAATTTTTATGAATAGTGACAGTGTGAATAAGATAAATTAAGTATTTAATGATGTTAATGGAGTTTTACATCGTGATCTGCTAACTGTGCAGCACAGGCTGGGGTGATGCAAAGGAGAATCCTCTGCTCAGAAGGGAGCAGCTCTGGGGCTTCACTGGGAGCTGCAGGGCTGGCAGTGTGCTGGGGCTGCCCCCAGCCCTCTGGGGTGTCCTCCACCTTGGGTTGGCAATAAATGGGGGAACCAAGTGCCCAAAGTGAGGAAAACCCAGTGCTGGTGTGACCACCTGATGAAACAAACACCATTCCAGTCTTGCCGTGGTGGGGAACAGTGTGGTGGGTTGGAGAAGGAAAGAAAAAGAAAAATATGGTCCCTTATATTGCCATAAACATCTGTGCTCTGATCTGTTAGAAATTTCTGTGTGTTGTAAATACTGGGTTGTTATATTTCCACTTTTCCCCTTCAAGTATTTTCTGTGTGTCAATTAAATACAGAAGCGAGTAAGTTATGTTGTGGAGGTGATTGCTGGGTCACACGGTGCAGTCAACACCCTGTCACCCAAACCAAAAAACATTGAACTGAGTTTAAAAGTGAGAAGACATTTTGCATTTGGGAATGGAAAGGCATTTGTTTCCATTTTGTGCAGTGTTTAGCGTTGTTTGCTGGGAGGTGAGTCAATGACTTGAATTAATTATAATTACTGAAGAGACGTATACTGATTGAGCAAATAAAGTAGTAAGCTCATTCGTGCCAAGGCCATCTAATTAAATGCTAACTTTGGGTAAGCTAGATGTGCATGAAAGATTAATTTTAAGAGGTTTTTATGACTCCCACTAAATAATGATTCAGTAAAATCTTTGCATTATATCATTAGAACATCTAATCTTAAAGTGATATAACATTTAGTCACAGAACTCCATTGTGCAGGAAGAGGCAGTAAATTGTCAGTGTTGAGAATCAATCACTTTTCCCTCGGAAATGTTTATGGACTTTGTTTTAATTTTGTGCCTGGTGTGCAGTGAGGCAGAGCAGGAGTGAGGAGGGTGCCCTGAGTGTGCCCCTCCTGTTGTGCCCCAGGGCAGGGCTGTGCGTGGGGAGCTCCCCAGGGCCTGGGCCAGGGGCAGTGCCAGGGACCAAGGCACACCTACCTGGTGCTGGAGGGAGGGGTGCATTCCCTCATGGACTTCCATCAAAATTCGATTTTCAATCTTAGAAAGACATCTTATGTTGGAAGGACTGATGAATTTTAAATAAATTTTTTTTTTAATTTGTCGTACTGTAGGAGAGCACCAGGGAGCCTTAAAAGAGTCCATCAATAAAAATACTAGGAAAATTTTCTGTGATTTATTGTACATTTTCAGTGTATCCAGTTACTCCTCACTTTCTTAAAGGATTGGTGGGATATAACATTTCTAACAATAAAAGCTTAATGGAATCAGATTTGTGATTTCCTAGAAAATTAACGAGATATTTTGTCAATTTTATTCCAGACTTCATTTGTCAGAATATACAGTGTCCAGTGACAAGCTAAAAGAATTTTTTGACAAATTAACTGTGCCACAGGTGACAGATCAGGAAAATGTTAATTTAACAGCCCCTTTATGCTTCCCAGATTTATTGGAGGCTATTAAGGAAACTCCAAATGGTAAGGCCCCTGGCCCTGAATAGATTTTCCATTGAATTTTATACAGGATCTATTAATAAAGTTTGATGCTGCCTCTTTGAATATTGGTAATTGTCCTTTATCTTCTGGGTTTCCTCAGCATTTCCACTTGGAATTCAGTTTTTAGTTGGGAGCCAGAAGTAATTGTGGTTCCAGGAATGGCTGTGGTTGCGAGTGGTTCCTCCTGGAGAGGAGGCTGCAGGTCCCTGCAGAGCCAGGAGCTGTCCCTGGGCTGGCTCTGAGCCCTCAGCTGGTCCCTCTGTCCCTGTGTCCCTCTGTCCCAGTGTCCCAGTGTCCCTGTGTCCCTGTGTTCCTCTGTCCCAGTGTTCCTCTGTCCTTGTGTCCCTGTGTCCCTCTGTCCCTGTGTCCCTCTGTTCCTCTGTCCCTGTGTCCTTGTGTCCCTCTGTCCCTGTGTCCCAGTGTCCCTGTGTCCCTCTGTCCCAGTGTCCCTGTGTCCCAGTGTCCCTCGGTCCCTGTGTCCCAGTGTCCCTGTGTCCCTCTGTCCCTGTGTCCTTGTGTCCCTGTGTCCCTCTGTCCCTCTGTCCCTGTGTCCCAGTGTCCCTCTGTCCCTCTGTCCCAGTGTCCCTCTGTCCCTGTATCCCTGTGTCCCTGTGTCCCTCTGTCCCAGTGTCCCTCTGTCCCTGTGCCCTCCCTGGATTTCTGTGTGTAACTGGCGTGGTGTGCCAAGCAGTGCCATTCATTTCCTGCTGTTTGCTCCCTCTCCTGCCAAGGCAGCCCCAGCTCGGGGGTCTCTGGGCAGGACCAAGGCCACCAACACCCTCAGCCCCCGTGCCTGGGTGTGGGCACTGGGCACACACACCTGAGCTGTTACCTATGATTGGCACCACCTCATTTCCCTTTCACAATAAGTCCTGGAAGTAGAAAAGCACAGACAGAAGCCCACCCTGGTGCTTTTTAGCAGCTCTGTTGTGTTCATGACCTCGTGGGGTTAAGGTGTCCCAGAGGGTCCCGGGCACATGAGCTCAACCAAAGCTTGTTCAGGTTTATCCAAACAAAGTGGAGGAATGTCCCATGTTCTGTTGCAATCCTAACCCTTCTTTAAATTAGCCAAACCGGTTTCTTCTTACCTGAAAAATATGGGAAGAGGAGGTATCTGTTCTATAAAAATGCTTTCTTAAAAAAATAAATGTATTATGTTGGGATGGATTTTAATAATACTTTTAGTTGTGCCAGTATGAATAACTTTAATCTTTAAATTCCTATTACTTCTCTAATTTATAATCACACTGAAGGATCAAATGGTTTTTAACAATATATTGAAATTAGCACATGGCATTTAACTCCCTGTTTTATGCTCTCATTATAGATTTATAGCATTGAATCCTTTTATTCTGTTACTTAGAATTCCAAGTGATTAATTCAAGAAGCCCTTTCTCTTCTCAAGGCCCTTGTAGTATGGAGAGAGATGGAGATACTGAGTTACTTGGGGTGCCTCGGAAGAGGGGTCAGGATGTGCAATTTTTGTTTGTTTAGAAGATTTCTGGGTGAAAGCTGCAGTCATACCTGCAGTGGATTAAACATTCTTATAATGCAAACTTCATAGATCTGTGTTGCTGTGTGCTTTATGGTTTATTTCATTGTCAGTCTCCAGGGCACCAAATGGGCTATTTCCATCCAGTAAGTTCCAGCAAACCCCAATAATGGTTGATTCCTGCTGGTGTCCTCAAGCAGAGCAGTTCAGTGGCTCAGCTGTGTGTGTGGTTTTGTTCTGCTCTTGGCAAGCCAAGGCCAAGCCTTGGTGGGTGGGTGTCTGTGCTCCCTCTGGGAGCTCCTCAGGTGGAGGGGAAGAACTGCAGAAGAGAGCAGAAAAGCAGAAACTATTTGGAAGTCTTAGGCTGGTTTTTTTGGGTCACTCTTCCTCCCCATCCCACGCATAATTCCGTTTTTTGGATTCTGCAGGAACATGGGATCCTGCAGCAAAGTTCAGGCTCTTTATGGAAATCTGTGAAATCATGTCCAGATATTTCATGTCCTTTTTACCGATAAACAGCAGGGAAATAATTGGAATTTAAATGTTTAATCTCCTTCCAATTTTAAGCCATAGCAGCACATTTTGGTTTTCCTGCTGAGCCGAATTCCGCCCGCCCAGATTTTGTATAAACCCTGTGACACTTTTTGGTACATCCTGATGAAATGTGTTTCCTCCCCAGGGCCACGTTGGTACAACGGCAACCAAAAAAATCGATGTCTACCTCCCCCTGCACACGAGCCAGGACAAGCTGCAGCCCATGACCGTGGTGACCATCGCCAACGCCAAGGTGCACGACCTGATCGGGCTCATCTGCTGGCAATATACAAGTGAGGGACGGGAACCCAAGCTGAAGTAATGCTCTTTCTTTACTACCTCCTGACCTCTCCATTTCTCCTCTGCAGCCTTTTTAGCGTACTGAAACGGATTTCTGTGTCGGTGTTTGGAAATATAAACCCTAGCGCCTTCACATGTGGCAGTGCCCCTCTGAGCAGCACAGGGGCACCTCCAGCCATTTCTCTTTCAATTAGGGAGGGCTTGGGCCTGTAAATGAATCATCATCTCAAAACTATGTAAAAGTGATGCAAACTGTATCTCTTTTGGTGTCACAGAGGCATTTGTTATTCCATGTCCCATCTATTTTTTGCTAGTGTCCTTAATGGCTGAGATCACAAGGAGTCAGATAAAGTCCAGAGCTCCTCTCAGTCCCTCTGCTCTGCTGGAGCACTGCTGGTGGTTGGTAAGAGCTGTTCTTTTTCCTGGCAGATGACAGGAGATGCATGGAAAGGTTCTTCAGAACAGCTCACCTGAGCATCTTTCATTTTAGACCAGCTGTGTAAAATACTTCTGGTTTTGCTGGGCCATAGAACATAAAATAAGGACTTAAAGCAGTTTATTGCAGAGTTGCCAGTAGCAGTTACTGGCAGGGATGTCCCTGGTGCAAGGAGGTTGATAGTTTTGTTTGGGTTTTTTCTAGAAGAGCCAAATTTCACTTTTTTTATTGTTCCTGGAATATTGAATGAATGGGGTGGGGGTTTTTGGTCCTGAATTTCACAGCTCACTCTTTCAGCATTTTTCAGGAGCCCTGGAGGGTTCAGCAGCCCTAGCTGCTGCTGTAGCACAGCTGTGGGGGAATGGGAGTCAGGGCACTGGGGTTCCCAGGTTTGGATTTGCTGATTTCTGTTCCACAGACAGGGCATGCAAGAAAGCAGCCCCTCTTGAAAACACTTCCATGGATGTTCTTTCTTTGGATATGGATTTTTCCTTAGCTCTTCTCAACAGACATGTGAAATGTTTCTGGGGTTTAACACTTGGGTTTGATTTGTCCTTTTTTATGTTCTTGAGAAGAAATATAAAATTATTCACAGATGGTGCCATTTCATTTGCTGTTATTAATTTCTGCTCATTATATCACAAGTTCAGAGAAGTGTCCTTTGTGTATGATTAGGCTATTTTTTAATGAGTAAGCCTGCACTGATGTCAGTCTTTGGGCACACACACATTTCTCAGGAGCAGAGCAGAGCTCAAATGGAACAGCACCCGTGAGTGGAGTGTTCCATGAACCATCACTGCCCACAGCAAAAGGCAACAGTGGGAAGAAATGAATTTCACTGTCTGGCTTGAAGGATAAAATGTTATGATGTGTCAAAAAGTGCTCATGAGCAAGGAGGCTGTCCAATGTAATCAAATCTCAGGCAGAGAGAATAAAATAAAATAGATAATGGAGGCATGAGCTCCCAGGAGCACAGTCAGACACAGCAGCAGCAGCAACTGAGAGTCTGGGGACAAAGGCTCAGGCCAGAGCCCCGAGTTTCCAAGAAGTTCCTTTCCTTGTAGGTCCTTAATTATTTCTCATCATCTTTTTGTTACCATTGCTGAGTGCCAGTCCTGAAGCAAGGATTGATTTAACTGTAAACTAATTCTCATCTTTCCAAGTAAGGCAGGAGCTCGTGTAGGGTGCCCATTCTGCATTGGCCATTTGCTCCTGATTCAGTCAGGTGAGAGTGTGAAAGGACAAAATGGGGATCACTGTGGCACTGCACTGAAATCCATCTACAGAATGCCTTGGATGGGTATGCAAGGCATGCAGAGTGACAGCTATACCTGCTAGTGACACTGGGAGAATAATGAGGAGGTTTTAGACTTTATAATTAGGAGAAACAACCCCTTCTGTCTTTAGGAAAAGAATATATTACTGCCTAATTCCTTTTCCTAAAAGATAGGTGTAAGAGTCTGAAGTGAATGAGCACTAGTTGACAGCTTTGAGAACATTCTGTATTCAATTAGGCTGCCTTTTTATTATAATTGTGTTGTATTTGTCTCTATTCAGTCTCTTGGTTCCAGGAACCGCTGGCAGGGTTAGCAGCCCTGTCCCTGGCCTCCCACACATGGACCTGGGGTGTAACCCAGCATTTTCCTGCCAGCCCCTGACAGATGTGCTGGAATGATTCCACCTGCAAAAAATAAACAAAATCCCTTTCTAGGAAGAAATTAATAGTGAGATGCACAATTCAAATAGATTTGCTAT
Organism: Zonotrichia albicollis; assembly: GCF_047830755.1. Taxonomy (NCBI): domain Eukaryota; kingdom Metazoa; phylum Chordata; class Aves; order Passeriformes; family Passerellidae; genus Zonotrichia; species Zonotrichia albicollis. The sequence continues at coordinate 11,806,197 of NC_133839.1, read as the reverse complement.
TTTTAGAAGTGAAGAGTGAATCTCTCCTTTTTGTGCTGAACTTGTAAGTTCCCAGCTTCAATCTCCCTCAGCCTGGGGGAGGTTCACAGTGCAGAACAGTTTTACTCACTGGACTTTTTTATTTATTTTTTTTACCACATGGTGACTGAATGTGCGGAGGAAGGCAGCCCTTGAGTGCAGGCATCTGCAGCCCCTCTGTTGTGTGGGGTGTGAGCAGTGCTGGGATGTTCCCAGTTTGCTGGGACAGGAGCTGGTGGCACTGGGGCCTGCTGGCTGTGCTCTGCTGTGCCTTCCTCCAGCTGGGGGAACAGGGACAGGGCACAGCGGGTGCTCCCACTGCCAGAGGGCAGGGCTGGGTGGGATATTGGGCATTGGGAATGCCTGGCTGTGGGGCCCTGGCACGGGGTGCCCAGAGCAGCTGTGGCTGCCCCATCCCTGGAAGGGTTCAAGGCCACAAAGTTTCTTTGCAGAATTTCCAAAATTCAGAGTGGTGAATGTTGCTGAATTACCTTTGGTGAGCAGAATTGCAGCTTACATTAACAGCAATGCATCATTATTCCCTGTTTTCTATAATAAATGTCTTAGTCATGACAAGATGCCTATAGATCACCTGGACTAAGCACTCTCAATAAAGCACAGTTGCAACCAAAGGTTTGTGAATTAATTGAGAAAATTGCAAATCAGGTAGTCAGTGAAATAATTCATTGTCACATCCAATCAATAAACTTTGTAAATCAACTCATTTAATTCAAAAAATGATCTATATAGATCAAGCGACCAATTAAACAATTAGCATACACTTTACAATTAATTAATTTAAGCATCAATCATGCAATTAAAACTCCAAATTTAAACTGCAGAGTTTAGAAACACGCTGCCACATGCACCTTCAGCTTTACTGCATGGCTGGGGAAAGGCCTGAGTGCTGGCAGGTTTACAGTCAGAAAGAATACTTATTTTCAGGTCAATAATTTAAACTGAAGTAACATTTGAAATAGATTTCAATGTTAGGAAATTATGATTAATACCTGTTTGGTAGCTATAAATAGTTGTTTCCCTCTGGGCTCTCATCTGTGGAAAGAAAGAGGCTCAGTTCTTTATTTCTTTCACATTGTATCTGTTTCAGCTTTCTGTGTTAGTTCTGCTTGTTGGTGTTTATTAATTTGTGACTGCTTTTAGTGACTGAACTTAGGTATTTAGGAAAGGTAAGTGTTTTGCTAATCATTGCTACTGTGTTGGATAGATATTTGCTTTTCCCATAGTTCATTACCCTGCTCACCTGCCCGAGAGCACTCTCTGCTTCTCCAGCCTACAGACACTAAGCTTCCACAGTTGTTTGACCTGTGAGAAATCACAGACACCACTTGTTTGCCTTCAGCTCTGAAGTGTAGTCATCATATAAATAAATAAATTTTCACAAATGGAGAAATAGCCTTCCTGCTTTACGAAATCACAAAACTTTTACAGATTTTAGTGCATTTTAATCATCATCAGGTTTTGTTTGTGGAGCAGTGAAGGACGAAGACTGCTCTGCTCTGAGGTTTGGGGTTTTTCCATCACCGCAGGGTTGTGGCAGCAGGACACGTTGTGACCTTTGGGGACACGTTTGTGTGGTGTCACACGTTTGTGTGCCATGTGAGAGCAGTGCTCTGTGCAGGTGTCCCTGTGCAGGTGCCCCGTGCAGGTGACCCTGTCCAGGTGTCCCCGTGCAGGTGTCCTGTCCAGGTGTCCCCGTGCAGGTGTCCCGTGCAGGTGTCCCTGTGCAGGTGACCCTGTCCAGGTGTCCCCGTGCAGGTGTCCTGTCCAGGTGTCCCCGTGCAGGTGTCCCCGTGCAGGTGACCCTGTCCAGGTGTCCCCATGCAGGTGTCCCCATGCAGGTGCCCCGTGCAGGTGTCCCCGTGCAGGTGCCCCGTGCAGGTGTCCCTGTGCAGGTGTCCCCATGCAGGTGTCCCTGTCCAGGTGACCCCATGCAGGTGTCCCTGTGCAGGTGTCCCTGTGCAGGTGTCCCCATGCAGGTGTCCCTGTGCAGGTGACCCTGTCCAGGTGTCCCCGTGCAGGTGTCCTGTCCAGGTGTCCCCGTGCAGGTGTCCCCGTGCAGGTGACCCTGTCCAGGTGTCCCCATGCAGGTGTCCCCATGCAGGTGCCCCGTGCAGGTGTCCCCGTGCAGGTGCCCCGTGCAGGTGTCCCTGTGCAGGTGTCCCCATGCAGGTGTCCCTGTCCAGGTGACCCCATGCAGGTGTCCCTGTGCAGGTGTCCCTGTGCAGGTGTCCCTGTCCAGGTGTCCCCATGCAGGTGTCCCTGTCCAGGTGTCCCTGTCCAGGTGACCCCATGCAGGTGTCCCCGTGCAGGTGTCCCCGTGCAGGTGTCCCTGTCCAGGTGTCCCTGTCCAGGTGACCCCATGCAGGTGTCCCCATGCAGGTGTCCCCGTGCAGGTGTCCCTGTCCCAGTGTCCCCATGCAGGTGTCCCTGTCCCGGTGTACCCATGCAGGTGTCCCTGTCCAGGTGACCCCATGCAGGTGTCCCTGTCCAGGTGTCCCCGTGTAGGTGTCCCCGTGCAGGTGTCCCTGTCCAGGTGTCCCTGTCCAGGTGACCCCATGCAGGTGCCCTGTGCAGGCGCGGTGCCGCCACAGGCTGTGCTGAGTCACCCTGTCCCTCTGTTGCAGTGACAATGTCAGCGCCTACTGCCTGCACATCGCCGAGGACGACGGCGAGGTGGACACGGACTTCCCGCCCCTGGACTCCAACGAGCCCATCCACAAGTTTGGCTTCAGCACGCTGGCCCTGGTGGAGAAGTACTCGTCCCCAGGGCTGGCAGCCAAGCAGTCGCTCTTCGTGCGCATGTGAGTACCCGGCTGGGCACAGCCTCCTCCTCCCCTTCCTCCTCCTCCTCCTCCTCTGCCTCCCTTCTCCTGACCTCACCAACACTCGGGGCCACATCCCTTGGTGATGCTCTGCACTGAAGTGGTTTTATAGACAAATAGTTGCAGTGTGGCTCAACAACAGTGAGAAGAAAAATGCAGTAACCAAGCACACCAACTGGACTGGACATTCCCCTCCCAAATCCAGAAGAGTTTGGTGAGGGACACCCCACTCACCCCTGAGACTTCAGCTGTCTGACTTGTAGATCAAGAATAATTTGCTCTGTCCTTTGCTATATCCAGGGATATATACTGTGCTTGATCACTTTTATTTTTCTTTACTTGTGAATGAAAAATCTCTTAAACCATCAGAAGGCCTTAATTACTAGAACAAAATGCCAGGAGCATAAGCCACTTCTTACTTGGGAAAAATATTTCATGTTTGGAGCTCTTGAAATGAAAATGCTAATAGGGTTTTCCTGGTTATTGGACATTACTTACATTTCTTAGCACTACAGCTGCTTCTAGTTCTGAATAATCAGACATTTTTTCAAAAATCTGGCTTATTTAATTAGCTTTTATATTCTTTATTGTGTACTGTGTTTCTTAGCGACGTTGCAAAGCATCCTACAGAAAGCCATTGTCAGAAATCCCACATTTGTATTCCCAAAGGCCACATTCACTTTGCTCCACTGCACCAGGGCACTGGGAAATAAAATATTCTGGCCCCAGTGTTCACAAGTAAGTTATTCAAGGCTGAGATGCTGGGCTGTGCTACACTGAGGCCGTGGTGAGGAAGAGGAGGTCATTGTCAATGGACAACTCTAAATTGTTGCTGATTTCTCATCTGGATAAAGCGTCCTTCCCCAGCTGAGCCCCCAGAGCTGTCCTGGGTGCCTGAGCTGGGCTCGGTGCTCACTGCAGTGACCAGGGGTGGGTCAGGGGCTGGGGCTGCCCTTCCCATGGGGACACAGAGACCTCAGTGGGGTCTGGGGCTGGCTCACAGAGGTGGCACTGCCCTTCCTGTGACAGCCCCAAGACCTCAGTGGGGTCTGGGGCTGCCCAGCAGTTCTCTGCCTGCAGCAGGCAGCAGGAGAAGGGCCCAGCTGCAGAAAAATGCAAAATCTTTTGGTTTACCATCATTTGTGCTGATGTGAGGAGCTTCCTTCTAGCTTGGAGGTGCTGCTGTGGAGAAATAGGACAGCTGCATCATAAGCAGTGCTCTTCTGAAAGGGTCAGTTTGGTGGTGCCAACATCCGCATTTTAATTTTAAATGGCTTGTGATTACTGTGTAAATAGCTGGGTTTAAATTAGAATTTTTAATGTGTCCCCTAGAATAAAGAATTACTTGATCATCACTTGATCAAAAGGTTGTTACCTCTGTGAGTTTACATGTCTGTGCTGTCTTATTTTTGTAAGGATTTGCTGTAAATTCTATGTCTTCTTCCTCCCCTGTCACCCTACCGGTGCATGTAATTGTGGTTTTATATTTTGCATCTCTTTTTTTTTTCCTCCTCGTGCTGAAGTACTTCAGCTGCTGCCATGTCAGCCTTGTGACTTGTAATGTTTATTAATATTGAATCACTGTTGAAAAATGTTGATGCTTGTGAGGAGCTCCGTGCTGGGGCCGCGCTCCTCCTCGCGGGCTGAGCCCCGCCAGGGACCCCCTTCTGCAGGACATGTTTGAGCAGAAACAGTTTGCAGAACTTTACACACTTCACTCCTGCCAAGGCAAACTCTGAGCCGCTCGAGTCAGTTGTAAATACCCAGAGGTGGTGGCTGGAAGTAGCCCACAGTGCAGTTTATATTCCGAGCTGGATGTGGATGTCTTTGTGGCTGTACAGAGTAGTAAATAATTGAGTTTGATTAGGGAGAGGGACCTCATTATCCCCCCACCTGTGCCCAGCTGGTAGGGGAGGGTCGAAATGAAGCCATTAGCTGTCGCTCTTACTGGCATCTCAAAGAGCTCAAATACATCTGTGTCTTATTTTCTTTTCTGGCACAATCAGTCGAGCAAGCTAAGCAGGCATGACCGAATTTGGCAAGTTCCAAGGACTCTGGCAAAGTTACACAAGGAGAAGAAGGAGGGCAGTCGTGCTGGCTGCTCGGTGCCCATTAGTCTAGCGAGCTGTGTGTTTGGAAGGTGGCTGCTGTGGAGAGCAGGGCTTTGTCCAGCCCCGGGCACGGCACCCGCACACGGCCCCGCGCTCCATCGGGGCTTTGCCGGGAGAGGCAAACAGAGTGCCACATCCGTGGGAATACAGGCTTCTCGAGGTGCTGAGCTCATACCTGAACGGCTTAAAATAAATCCGTACCACCATCAGGGCTTTTTCCCTTGGAAATTTTATTGTTGGAACGTGACACACTCAATCTAATGGTGTTTCGAGGAGCTGTAGCTCAGCTGCCAGTTGGCACACAGAGCAAATTTGGCATCCAGTTCTTCTGCTCTGTAGCACTTTTTTTCTGTTTTGATATTGTACTTAAATTGCTTTGACTATTATATACAAATTTTCAAAGCCGTACCCAATAGTTTAAGGTTTGAAACCCTTTTAAAATACCAGACTTGCATTGTGCTTTTGCAAATTCAGTTCAAAGCCCTGAAATGTGTTTTTTCTTGGACTCCAGCAGCAGTCCCCAAAAGGCCTGTTCCTGATTTGTGCATGGGGGTGGGTAATCTGCAAAGTACATTTTAGAATATTCATATAAAATTTCAGACAGTTAATGTGGGTGCAAAATTAAGAGTGTGGCTCCCAGGATAGTGGAGAGGGAGGGGTAGGAGGGCATCAGAACACTTGATAGAGGGCCAAGGACTGCTATAGTGGTGTTAAAATGCAGCCAGTTGAACTCAATAGTGCACAGAGCTATGCAAGGCCAATCTGAGATGCACAAAAGCAGGTCACTCAGGCTCAGAATAAAAATTGTGGCTGGTATTAGTTAGTCCAGTTCCTATCACTGTGCACATTATCTAAAAAATTACCCAGCTTAAGCTAAGTCCATTGCATCAGCTGGGATTTTGAGTCTTAAGTCTGACTTTGTGCTGATCGGTTGGAAATTGCTATTAGTCACTCCCAGGCACTTCCAGCCATGCCAGCTGGTTATGCAGTGAGCTTTAAGTGCTATAAATTCCACTTCTGGAAAGTAAATTCCACTTCTGTGTTAAGAAAAAAAAAGAAAAAAAAATTAAAATTGCTCTAGATTGGAAAGGAGCTTTTCAAAAAGTTCTCTTCTCATTCAGAGCAGAAACCCTTTGTCCTTGCAGTGTGGGCTGTTTTGTTTTGTGGCAGAAGGGGGGACCCTGCCTGTTCCCCTGGCACCTCAGCACCACGAGGAGAGCTTCTGCCTGTGCTGCTGCTTGCCTTTCCCTCTCCTGAACCTTGCCACCCTGGCTCCAGCACGGAGGCTGTAAAAGAAGATGGAAAGCCAAGTTACTGCAGAATGATCACTATCATTAACATTCACGGGTGGTTCACTTATCATTCCTGACTGCACAGACATGGCAGCCGTTATGAAACGTCCACAGGTGTAGCACGATGATACATATTACATTGTGCCACAATGGATTTATGTATTCTGTAACAAAAGAAAAGTGTAATGAAAAAATACAGAAGGTAATCCTTTATTCCTCCACTGCACAATTTATCAGTAATGCCTGTGGATGATAAGTGCCAGGGATTTCCTTTGCTTGATTTAACCTTGTCACCCAGGTATGTTTTTGCAAAATGACAGAAAATACAAGCTAAGGAATTTCTTTGGCTTCCAATTTGCCAGCAGCACTTTTAATTGATTGACCAGCATCTGCTTGTCTGTCCTATTTTCAGTGTGTTGACCTAAAAGGAAGGTATCACACCTTAGCAGAGGGAGGTAAAACACATTGTTAGTGATTGCAATTAGGGATTGGACTGAGTGAGGGCAGTCCATGCCCATGGCCAGGGCAGAGCACGCTGGGCAGTGGTGGGCTGAGGTGGCTGTGTGTTTCTCCAGCCCAGCCTGCTCTGCTGGGGCACACCAGGCAGGGCTGGGCTGGGCTGGGCTGGGCTGGTGGTGCTCCAGAAGCTCCAGTGCTGAGCACAGCTCCAGGACACCTGGCAGCGTGTCCAGTGCCAGGACAAGGAGCAGGGGCCTTAAACTAAACCACAGCAAGTTCCACCTCAACGTGAGGAAGAACTCCTTTCCATGGAGGGTGGCAGAGCCCTGGAACAGCTGCCCAGGAGGGGCTGGAGTCTCTCTCTCTGGAGACATCCCAGACCCACCTGGCCGCGTTCCTGTGTCCCCTGCCTCGGGTGACCCTGCCTGGGCAGGGGATTGGACAGGGGGATCTCCAGGGGTCACTTCCCACCCCAGCTAATCTGTGGTTCCACGGGGCTTCTCCTCTGGGCACAGAACCGTGCCCTGACTCTGGCCTGGCCCCAGGATGACGACAGGAGCTCTTTGGTCTGGGCTTAAGTCCACCCCGGCTCAGATGTGAGGGGTTGCCGAGTGCTGAAATGCTGCTCTGACGTGGTGGTGGTGCCTTGTGAGAGGGAGCCGGGGCAGGGAGGGCAGCAGCTGGAGCAGGGTGGGGGTCCAGCCCCTCTGGCTCTGCTCCAGAGCAAACAGCCAAGAGTTTACAAGAGCGGGGCGCGCTCCGCGTCCCACCGCTCCTGCCAAGCACTCACTCGCGGCTCGCACACTAAATATAGCCAAACACACAGGCTTTCTTATTTTGCTTTGATCAGTAAAATAAACTTTCAGAGATTGTTCTGGGATGAGATCCAGCTTCTGAGGCAAAGAATGGCCATGGCTCGGGCAGGGGTTAGTAATGGAGTGTCAGGGAAATCAGCCTGACAGTTCTCAGGCCAGCTGCTCAATGGAGAGGGCCGGCTGAGCTGGGCCAGCCCGGAACACGGGCGGGAGCGCAGCAGCCTGCGCTCTTCAGCAGCTGAAGTGTCAGGAACTGAGACAGAATCTTCCATTTTTGGGACGTTCCTGATCGTGGGAGTGTGAGCAGCCCTGAGCTGGGGCCATCTGCCAATGGCCACTCTGTGCCCAGGGGGAAGGGGGCTGCAGGCCCTGCTCTGTTTGGGTGAACAATGTTGAGAAGCATTTTGTGCAAAGGGGACAATTGTGACGCCGGCTGTTTTGGCCATCGCGGGTTATGGAAGCCTTCTGTTGCCTTTGCAATTTCTTTTTTCCCTGGAATATTTTAATTTATTTCCCTGTACTTTGGTTGGAGTTTTCTGGAACATTCCTGTAGATATTGCAGAGCATTGTATGAATTACCTGGAGGCACCAGGTGTTGTGATGGTCTGGTCCAGCATGGAGGGCTTTTCATGCAGCACTTCAACGAGAAACCTTGTGTTGTTTGAATAAAAGCACAAAGGTAGTTTCCTTTTTGTGATTATAACTGTAGAATAGGTTTTTCACTTTAAAGAATCCCCTGAATCTTGCTCAGCAGGGCAGCTGGGACTGAAGCAGTGAGGCTTTTGGGAAGCGAGGGATTGGCCAGGTAAAGGGCAGGTGTGTGGTGCTCGTGCAGGTCATGGGGCTTCACAGCAGCTTCAAGGGAAATTGCTCCTCAGTGGAGTGCTGGGGAAGATCTCTGCTCATTGCAGGCGTTAGCCCCTGAGCCCTGGGCTGTTCCCAGGACAGCAGTGTCACCTGCAGTGGCACTCCCTCCCTCAGCTCTGCTCCTGCTGCGCTGAACACGCGGCACAAACAGAGGGAAAAGCAGATGCATGAAAAGGTTGGGATTATTTGGTTTGAAGACGAGTAAGATAGAGTTATAAATAATAAATGGTCTGGAGAACATAAATTTGGGCTTTTAGGCAGTTTCATTTTGCCAGGAACAAAGGGAATTGAAAATGAAATTCAGATGAGACCAACGCAGAGCCGAGGAGAGGGAAACGGCGTCTCACACCAGCGAGGGGGGACAGGGGGACATGTCCTGAGCCCAGGCTGGATGCTGCTGCCAGGGCACGGGTGGCCCCAGGACAGCGAGCTGTGAGCAGCACGTGGCCAGGCAGGGGCTCCTGGCCCCTGGGTCACGCTGCAGTCGGTGCAATGAGCAGTGAGTGGTGAGGGCTCTGTCCTGGCTGGGTCACCATGGGCTGGGGATGCCGTGTCTGATGTGACCTGAGCTCCAGCCTCTGGTCCCAGCATTTGTGTTTCAAAGTGACATGTAATATGGGTTTGTTTTGCAGGATGTACTTGTGTTGCTTGGATTGCTTTCGCCTGCCAGTTGCTTTTAAAAATATTCCAGCTGTGCTGTTCATATAGAGCTGTACTCCCTGATTAAAATTCCTGGTTGCCAGATACAAGGCTCCTCCTCCTGCCCAAATAGCTTTGCAAACCAGTTTTTTCCATGCAGAGCAATCTCTCCGGAGGGAGCCTTCAGCTCTCGGATTTCCCTGGAACTGTCTGCAGTGACATCTACTGACATGAGCCGAGACTGACTGCGAGGGCTAAGGGGCAAAATTTACTGATCTGCTCATTCAGAGTCTCTTCTATTATATTGTCATCTTCTGTGCTGCCCCAGGGGTGCCCCTCTCGGTGTCTGTGAGCAGTGTCCCCCACAGCTGTCCCCATGCTCCTTGCAGTCCTTCCCCTGTGTGGCCTCTCCCAGGGGTGATGGCCAGGACAAGGACCCACTGCCTTGGATCTTTCTGGGAGATTTTGTGCCTTTGTGTTCACAAACGTGTGTCCAAAGGAGCCCCGTTAGGCTGGGAATAATGCATTGAAGCAGTACCCTGATAGTGCTGCAAAGCTGCAGTCACTGAGGGGTGTGCTGGCCTTGTCCCTAAGGGTTTGTTACGTGTGGGACACGGGTGAAAATGCCACTGCAAGCAGCTTTTCTGTAGTGTGCTGTAAGGCACAGACACGAGCTGAGGAGATGAGGAGCCCCCCAGGTACACTGGCTCATTTTTCTCTTCTAATGCTGAACGCCAAGTGATCAAAAATAACAATAAATTAGGAAAATCCTTACACCCCTTGCCTTAAATCTCACCCCATTTTGGCTGGTTTTGTCTCTGCCTTGCTCAGGCAGTTTGCTTGGTTTCTCCCTTTAACTTCCCTTTCCAGCCCAAGTTCGTTAACCGTGTGCCTAACGAGTGCTTTGCTTGAAGCTAACGAGGGCTGCGGGGAGCTGCCAGTGATGATTGTTTTGTAAAACTGCATGTGCATCTGTCTTGCAGAAATGCTGCTCATGGATTCTCACTTATTCAGGTGGACAGTATGAAGGTCACCATGAAGGATATCTTACAAAAGGCCTTAAAGAGAAGGAAGGGATCACAGAGAGGCTCAGGTGGGTTATTTATCGTATTTTCTAGAGGGCAGGGTGTTTTCTCCACGAGTATATTTTATATCTCTTTTTAACCATTGTGAACGTTGCTCAGGTTTTGGGGGGTTGTGTCCCAGCCCCACTCACAGCAGTTCTGTGCACAGGTCTGTGCTCTCCATGCTGGCACAAAGCTGGCAGTGCAGGAGCTGCGTAATGTTTGCTGCAGAGCAGTATATCCATTCCTGCAAATATTTATTTATGATAACAAAGCCATTTGCATTCAAGACCAGTTCATGGTAATTTGGGATGATGGGTAGAAGCGCAGCAAGTCCAGCCCATGATAGAGTTTGTATGTATACTTCTAATTTATGTAAGAAAATTATGCTTAGTGTGATTTTAAATAATTTCAAGAATTCGTTGTTACTTGTAGTGAAAAATTTACTTTCTGCAATGTTATCAAAATAGTGCTGTTATAGTTAAGGCATATGAACACTTAAAAAAGGAAAATGTACAGTGCTCGTATTTCTGTTTTAGCAATGTTTTTCTGGGGGGTAGATGTGCATTCACATATATGTTAGTGTATATATTTCAGAAGTATAAGGCCAAGAGATCTTTCCAGCAACAAGAAATAATTACTGAGAGAAATTGCACCGAGTCTTGTCACGCAACAAAGGAACTTTAATATAAACCCATCTATATAGTGGGAAAGATAAGGATCTTGTCTTTGTAAATGAATGAAACCTCCTTATACACCCTCAGTTTTAACTATGGGAAAAGAAAATAAACCCCGTTCTCCTTAGAAAAAGTAGTTCAGTGCAGTTTTTAAATGCGTGTATAATCTGTCATGGATTTAATTAGCTATCTTCAGATGAGAGCTGAAGTTTTAATAAAAGTTAGAAGAGATAACACAGTGAAGGACACGGATGAGCTGTCTCAAGGCCATATTCCAAGGGAACGATAAGAGCTGTAAAAAATGGCAGAGAGGAGCAATTGAATGGAGCAATGAAAATCTGATTCTCGTAAAAAAGCAAAGGGGGGGGAGGAGGAGAGGAGCAGCGCTGGGGGGAGAGGAGCCCCGGCAGGCTGCGGCAATTTGGAGGGGGGCCAGCAGCCATCGCTCAGGCCGGCTGCGCGCCGCGCTCCAGATGTGCCAGCGGCACCCGCGCCCCGCCAGCTGACTGCGCCGTGTGATAACCCGCTCTCTGGATGCCCATCGCTGGCCGCAGAGATAGAATTAAATGATGATGATCTTCCCACAAGTTGGGAGAGGAAACAATGCATATAAATCTTGATTTCATCTCAGCGTGAGAAGTCTTTATCCATCATCACTCATAATGAACAAGTCGTTAGCGGCGATGAATGGCGGTGGGGTTTTTTCAAACACCTCTTTTGTTCACTTTTTGGGTGACTTTTATTTATTTCCTGGGGTCAGATTTCCCTTCCCTGAAGGGAGGTTGCTAAAGGATTCACTTAGCTCAGTCTTTAAACTGCTTCCCCCCTTCGTGTAACAGATGTTTTATTCTTTGTCCATCTGAAATTTGATTCTGCTTTGACTCTGTTATTTTTGCTCAGTAGTTTAGAGTAGGAATGGACCTGGCATTTCTTCCTTCAGCTAATACATTCACCTCTGCTGCCTTGGCCCTCCTGCTCAGAACCCTTTTCAGGAACAGGGTATATAGGGATGTATCAGAATTTTTTATTAACATTAACTTAGCTTATCCAAACCTTTCCTTATTCCCAGTTACATCCCTGGATCCATCCAGGCTGTTCCAGCCCCATCTGCCACGGGCTGGCCATGCTGTGAGGGCAGGGAGAGCTCAGGATGCCACCACAGTGGGCACACAGAGACTGGAGCAGGAGAAAAAGGAGAGATTTTGCCATCATTTCTCACCTGCCCCCAGATCCCTCACCATTGCAGAGGATGTGCCTCTCGCTGTCACTGGGAGATGCAGGGAAAAATGGAATTGCAGATCAGAGCATTAGCACTGCACAGGCCTGGGCCAGGGTGCTTCAGGTCATTATTAACCAGTGGATTAGGATGTCAAAGTTCTGAATAAAAGATAAGACATAATTTAGGAGAAACATTTCTCCTCATTCAGCAATGTTTCCTTTAAAGCTGATTGGTCTGATTTTTAAAAAGTCATTACTAAAAATAGGCTGGACGTGTTTATTTAAAGTTTTTGGAATATTTTAATAATACAGAAATGCCCGTGAGCTTTTCTGCCTGTCTTCAGTGGGTCTCCAGATCAGCCTTTTCAGGACAGATGAATTTATTGCATTGCAGCTTAGGCTGTTGTCAAGTACTGGTAGAAGCAGTTGCTTTCTGATCTGTTTTCACCACTGACTTACAGGACATTTTTCAGACTGGTCCTGAATTGGCAGGAAAATGCAAACCTGGGTTGGCTACTTTGGGTGAGGAAAACTTGAGGAATTCCTGTGGTGCAATTGGGAAGGGTTTGTTCAGCATGACTAGGGCTAAAACACTAGGCTAGCGTTCTCCAAATACTTTGTTCAGCCAGTAAAGATTATTTGTTGCAGCAAAATACTGATCAGTAGGAGACAGAAATGGGCTAGAACCTTTTCTTCATAGAAAGGGCCTGAAAAAACAGCAGCAATATTCTGACTGTGCCTAGTTCTGTTTAGATAAAATTATTGCAAACTGTTCAAACTATTTCACCTTCCTTGCAATTCTTCTTTCTTAGTGTCTCAGGGCTTTTGACGTATGAACTCTGACCATTTTTAAATGATAATATTTGAGCCAGCCAAGGGGAAGGGCAGGTGGTGCAGGACCTGGATGTGCTGTAGCTCAGAGAGCCTGGCCCCAGTCCTCTCCTGGAGGACGTGGCTGTCCTGCAGCAGGACAGGGGGACCTGGTGACCTGTCCCACCACAGGCACCCACGGGGGTTAATGGAGCACTGGATCATCTCTGCCACGTGCCCAGATCACCAACTGGGAGAGGCACAGGAATGGCTGCAAGTTAGCAAAGAGCCTGTAACAACCAGTCAGTGCTGCACACTGGAGAAGATAAATCTGCAGAGGAAATGGTTGAGGCAGATGTTTAATTAGTTGGAGCCAGGCTGGATAAATCAGGATAGGAGCTGTCTATGCAGATACGCCGGTGTGCCTTCCCTTCCTCTGGGCTGGTGTCACTGCCTTTAGAAACAAACTGTTCTTTCTGCTGAGAGAGAAGCAGCAGCAGGAGTCGTACAGCCTCTCCCTTACTGTAATGGATTCCCCTGTGTACACTCATAAAACAGAAAATGTAATTGATGTTTTCTTATGGTAATGAAAACTAACGAAGTCGAATACTTTATCATCAATTTGTTTAACCTATTGCGTGCTCAGCAGCGTGTATTGCACAGGCATATTTCATGGGAGGGCTAGAAATAAAACTGCAGTTCTGGGATGGGCTTCTAGGGGAGACTGGTCTAATCCAGGATGGGCCACCTTGAGGGGGCTCGGGGGCATTGCTCGTGCAAGAGGGTTTTCTGAAAATAGCTGAGATGGGAGAGAAAGAGCCGAGGATGGGCACAGAGAGGGGAGCTGGAATCTCCATCAGCGCCACAGGGACCTGGCTGGGCACTGGGATAACAACCCTTGGAGAACCCTCCTGTCCAGGGGCAGTTTAAGGATTGTTTTGTATAATCCTGCCATGCCTACATCTCCTTTCTGTGTGCACTTCAGCAGCTGATGGTGTAAATACAAAATCTCTCTGCAGTGTGGCAGATCTGCAGAAAAGAACTCACATGCTGGAGATTGGGAGCGTAAGAACTTCCTGCTCTCCTTGAATTTATCAGTAAAAATGTCAGATACCGTGCTGTCTGGATTTTGAACAGCTCTAATAACGAGTCCTGAAAAGCTGTTTTAGAAGGTGAGATTGGGGTGTTTTAGTGCTTGGGATAATTCTGCTCCCCAGAGATCAGTTACCATTAACTTCTGGAGCAGGTAGCTGTTGGGCACGCTTGGAATCCCACCCTCAGCTTGGCAGAGGAGGCTTTGTAGGTCGTACAGATCAGGTTGCAGAGCTGTAAAACACCATTACCCCTGGAACCTGATTTGCTTTACTGGGATATGATTTTCCTGCTCGCTCACTCTGGTGCGTGTTTCTGCTGGTGTTACTTTCACCAGTACTCAGTGTTACCCCATTAACATGTAAGAAATCTGGGTTGTGGTAGGTGTGCACTTTAAATCCTGCTTTTTTAGGAGGCTCAGAGGGACCAAGGCAGGCACAGCTCTTCCAAGGGGGAAGGCAGAGCCCCTGCTCTGCTCCCAGGGCTCAGCTGGGGCTGGGGCTCACAGCAGCCCACAGAGTGCAGCAGGCAGGAGATCTCGTCAGGCTTTTTATATCTGCACCAAAGCCTGCACTCAATATCACCTGAAAAATATGTTTGCATGGATTACGATTTTAAGAACATAGGAGAGATGGTGACTTCATCCTTGATACTTCATGTATCTTGATGCCATGGTGATTCTCAAATTAAATATGTGCAGGAACTATATGTACACTTGGAAGTCATCTCCCTGCCTGTGAGCTGTCTCATTCCTGCTGCTCTTCCACAAACACATTCCCTGGGACGCCAGTTGCCTTCTCCTCCAGAGCTCAGCTGAATGGACTATAAATACTAATGTAAAGTAAATAACAATGCAGAGAGAATGTGTGCAGAGGCTTTGTTTTCAAACAAATTAAGCATCGATGTCAGTATATAAAAACCGAATGTTCTTAGAAGGAGATGAGAGACAAAACTAAACAACATAAAATGCTGAAATGTTGGAATAATCCTGCCTGCTCCTGGTCCGTGTCAGCCTCTCTCCATCTGAAATTTCTCGTGAACAGAGAAGTCTCCTCTGATTAATCTTGTCTGATTTCAAGTAGAAATTCTTTGCAGGGTGAACATGCTACTGATTATTATTTAATAGCTGCCTCCGACTGCAAACATCCCCCGACCAGAAAGGCTCAGTCCTTTTAAGAACAAAATGCTCTACAAGTTTAATTGTTATAAACAAAACCTTCTGCCAACATTGCACAGACGTGACCTGTATTTTCCGTAGGTTAGAGGGAGAGTTATTAGCTCAGTGTTCTGTGAGTTTGGAGAAAGATTAATACTTTTTCAATAAATGAAAACAGCTGCTTTGCAATAACATTCAAGTCCCTAACAGCTGTCAACCAGTGCTTTTTGCATTCTTTAAAATGTGTAAAGTGACCAAAAATAGTTTAAAATAATCTTCCTGGTCTGTTTAAGTGTATTATTTCACTGCCACAGGAAGCTGAATAATAAGAAAAGAGAAAGATTCAAGAAACAGGCGCAGGACTTAAAGATAAAAGCCTCCATATCATATTTTAGTCCCTACACCAGAATCAGAGGAGTTGCAGCTGCCCAGGGCAGGGAAAGGAGCCTATTCCACCCCTGGTTCCTGGGAGCACAGTCTGTTACAGAGCCAGGTTTTATTGCCATGGTTTGGATTTGTTCACACAAAGTTCGGGTTACCCTCAGAACCTGGGGATCCTCAGATGAAGGGTTCTGCTTGGGGCTCATCTTTGTGTGAGGAGCAGCTGGGGAGGAGAGCTCTGAGTTGTGTTTGAAAATTCAGTTTCTGACATGTCAGTGTCAGCACCACATTTAATGTCAAATTTCGTGACTTAAATGTTCTAAAGCAGCTGCTGGAGGAGCTGTGGGCCTTGCTGGGGTTTTCCTTTCTCATCCTACCTTGTTGGTGGGAGAGCAAGACAAAAAATGTCTGTAAAGGGAGGTGTGTGTGTATTTTGATTGCACATATATGTATTTATTTATACATTTAAAAAAAAGAGAATTAGAAAGATAAACCATGTAAAGCTGCAGCCCTGTGGATTAAAGCATTTCTAACAGATGAACTACAGTTAGAATAAACTGTCATTAAAGTTTGATACTGTCACGGAATGATGGTAACTGAGGAGTTTAAATTTAAAAGTAAATATGTTCGAGTAGGCGATGCATATGTTTGCTCTGACTCTTTCTGGGATGGAAGCCCCAGCATCTGTGACAGTGAAAAGCCAATTAATTTGTGTTTCCTTGTGTTCACACTCGTGCTTTTCTGCTTAATGGTAGTTGTGAGTGGCTCTGGCTCCGGGTGCTTTGTTTTGGATCATTACAGCAGCCCTGCAGAGCCTGGTGCAGGGTATGAGCAGCTCTACCTGCAAACCCCTGTGCCCTGCCTGCAAACCCTGCAGGGATCCTGCAAACCCCTGTGGGATCTCTGCAAACCCCTGTGCCCTACCTGCAAACCCCTGTGCCCTACCTGCAAACCCCTGTGCCCTACCTGCAAACCCTGCAGGGATCCCTGCAAGGACCTCAGGGATCTCTGCAAACCCCTCTGGGATCTCTGCAAACCCCTGTGCCCTACCTGCAAGGACCTCAGAGATCCCTGCAAAGCCCTCAAGGTCCCTGCTGCTGCCAGGGGGCTCTGCCTTACCCGGGCATGGCTGTGCCAGCATTCCCAGGGCTGTGCTGGCATTCCCAGGGCTGTTCCAGCATTCCCAGGGCTGTGCCAGGATTCCCAGGGCTGTGCTGGCATTCCCAGGGCTGTTCCAGCATTCCCAGGGCTGTTCCAGCATTCCCAGGGCTGTGCTTGGCTCCCCTCACCGCTCCCAGCCAGGGCTGATGCTGGAAGGGGCAGAGCTGCTCCCTGCCAGTTTTGGGGGTGCTCCCTGGAGCAGGGTGAGCCCCTGGGTGCAGAGGGGCCATGGAGCTGCTGGGAATGATTTCCTCGTGCCCAAGCCCGGCTCAGCTCTGCAGCAGGATGATTTATTTCTCCCGCTCCCCCTTTCCCTCTCCCCAGCCCGTGATGCTGAGCAGACCCCGCCGTGCTGGTGCAGGGGAGCAGCTCACTGGGAATGCCGTGTGTGAATAGTTGGTCAGAGCAGCAGTGCCTGTTTGCCCTGTGCCTTGGGCTGGGGACGGGCTGCGTACCAGCCCAGGAGAATTTTTCATGCCCTCGTCCAAAATGAAGGTGAAATATTGAAGAGTTTTGGGTCTGTTGGTATTGAATCCATGTGGTTACTGGTTCTACTGGTTTGGTAATAATGCTGTAATTCAGGTGACATTTTAGGGCCAGGCTGAGAGCGGGGCAGCTGCAGAGTTTAAAATAAAATCTGTATATTGGATTTCTGCTGTAGGTGCTTTACATTATAGATCAAACATGACGATTTTGTCTCAGCTTTTTTTAGAGCTGCACATTGCTAATGCAAAAAGGTAGCAATTAAGTAAAACCCTTGTGTTGAGCTGTGCACAGCCCGCGTTGCTGCTGGCCGTGCTGCACGTTTGCTGTTCCCCAGAAAAGCAATCCAGAAATGAAGTGTTTGTTTCTTTTTAAGGGGCTTTTGACTAAATTCTTTAATTTCACTGGCTGTCAAGGTAGTGTTAAGTAAAATAGGTTTGAACTGCTGTAGTTTTTGTGTACTGGACTAGATGTCAGAAACCTTTGCCATCACTGGAAATTCTGTCACTCTGGATTTACTATCTGTTTCCCACAGCTGAATTCCTGAGCAGTGTGATTTAACACCTTGGCTCTCCATCAACCAGGCCTGGCATTTATTTGAATGCATTACACCACTGGTTTCCATAAACTATTTTACAATTGTTTCATATAAATGACTGTTTATTTCTACAAAAACCATCTGTATTTCTGTGGAGAGCGGCAGATAACTGTGTGTAAAATTCGGTAATGTCACAACAGTGCAAGTTAAGGAAAAACAGATTGGGCTAAAAAAAACCTCTCGTGCTTGTGCATAACGTTAAAAGTTTGTTTTCACTATTTAAATATCTTTATTTATTAACCAGTATTTGCATTTGTAATGATAAAATCTTTATTCCACTTCAGAGGTGTTGAGGGGCTTTGGGGATTTTTAGCGGATAAACAGATTTAAGACGTCCTCGCAGCAGCAGGATTGGAGATGTAAACATTCTGCTCTGCAGCCAGTTCCTCTCTCACTGTTTACATATTTTCCGTTGTTTTATTGTCATTGCCAAGCACACAATGGAATCCTGCCCCTTCTGTCATGTTCTGAGAAGGCTCCTGAGCCCTCTCCCTGTTCCCCTTTCTCCGCAGTGCACTGACCCTGCTCCTCCCTCTGCCCTTTTGCTGTGGCCAGTGCTGATCCCCTGGGCCATGTCCAGCACCCAGGGCTCCCCCAGGCCTCCCCAGGGACCAGGAGCTGCCTCGGTTTCCCCCTCCCAGCCAGCACCCAAGGAGCCTCCACACTGAGCTATTTTAATTCCTCCATCTGCTGCCCATGTGGTGGCAGAGGGAACGCTGGAATCCAGCAGTCTTACACTTAGCACGACTGATACTTTCTGACAGACTATTTGAAATGATAGAAATACATAAATCTCCTCTTTTTTATGACCTTGTAATAGCTGCAACATATTTCCAGCAAATATTTTCTATAGCAATAATAAAAAAGCGATAACAAAAAAATAAATATAAATATAGTTTAAACTCAAGCGGAATCGTGCTTTCAAAGCCCAGGGATGGAGCAGCAAAGCAATAAATCACAAATCCTTGTGAAAGGAGGGGCTTGAAATGGAAAGTCCCACAGACATCAGTGTTAAGTGTTTATCAACAGGGGTTTTTGACTGCTCTGCTGCCTTCTGCCTGTGCTCAGTTCCCTTTTGCTTGTTCCCTCCTGCCCAGCATCTGTCACCGTGGCTGTTGGGCTGTGGCTGCCTAACTGCCCGCATTTCTGATCTTTTCTTTCTGTTTTTCTTTGTTACTTTTTCTTTCCCTTTGTTATTTCCTCTGGCCCCAGAAGCTGTGGCTGCCCTGGATCCCTGGCAGCGCCCATGGCTGGGTTGGAGCAGGCTGGGGCAGGGAAGGTTCCAGCAGGGCAGGGGTGGCACTGGAGGAGTTCCCTGAGTTCTGTGGCCCCGTGGTGCTTGCAGAGGAGCAGGAGCAGGGTCAGGGTGTGCAAACAGAAATTGTAACAGGAGCCCCTAGCAAAGAGCAGGATTAATGGATGGCGTGTGAGCAATTGCAGCATGCAGGGGCATGGCTGTGGCAGAGCAGGCTGTGCTCCAGCACGCTGAGACCATCTGAAGGGGATGGTGGGTTTGCCATGGCACGCTCAGATTTCCAAAAAAGATTTGACAAAGGCTCATAAAGCAATTAAGCTGTCACAGGATGAGAAGGAGGATCCTCACATGGATTAATAATTGATTAAAAGACAGGAAACAAAGAATAGGAATAATGGCCCTTGGTGATTAGTAACTAGGTTACTGGTGGAGCTCCAGTGGAACTGGTGGAACCTGCATTGTTCCTTAATGTGGGGCATGGAAAGGATGTGAATGCTGATGTGACAAAATGTGCTGTTGATACAAAAGAGGTAAGAATAGTGCAAATAAAAGCTGTCTGTGAAGCACTGCAGAGGTATCCACAGTGCTGAGTGACAGGACAATAAAACGAGAGAGGGAAGTCAGTGTCAATGAGTACAAAATAATATACATGGTGAAAAGCAACTGTAACTATATGTGTACAATGATGGGCTCTAATTACCTTCCATCAGTCAGGAAAAGTATCCAGCATCATCACAGTAGTTCTCTGAACACTTCAGCTCTGTGCAGGAGCAGGCAGAAAGACAAATGGAGCATCAGGAGCTGAGTCCATAAATCCCAACGTACCCACGTCTTAATTGCTGTATTTTGTCTCAAAAGAGGGAAGTGAAGAGATGCAGAAAGGGATGAGTATGGAAATGGATCAGGCACGTGAAATGAGGAGCAGATGCTGAGGAGGGAAGGGCTTTTCAGGTGTGGAAAGGGCATAACTGGGTGTGAGAGGTGTCTGTGAAGGGCAGGTGGTGGGGACAGTGAATTGGGAAGGTTTTATCCTGGTAGTTCAGAGACAGGAGCTGCTCACCCCAAACATTGGGGTGGCAATGGCTCATTGGAACAAGAGGAATACTTTTCCTCACACTGTAATAAATTGAGGAGGTAAATGTCATGGAAATGGGAAATCCAAAAGTGTTTTGGACAAATGCATGGACTGTAAAGGGAACAGAAACAGCTGATATAGCACAGGTGGAAGTGGGGTGTTGGTGAGGATTATGGGAGCTCTTGAAGGTGAAGAGAGGGATATACAGGCATAGGGATGTGTTTTGTTGCAGAGACTAATGCTGTAAAATGTAGCCTCAGTTTTCAACAGTTTGGGGTGTTTTGTTGACACTGGTATTTTGTTTAGGTTTGGCAACTCCACAAACACTAAATATTCTTTCTATAATCCTTATTTCACCCTAGTAACTAGTTTGGAGATGGAGGGGGTTTAGTTGGGGTTTTGTTTAAAGCCTGGTTCCCTGCTGCAGTGTTAGTATTGTTTATTGTGCAGATTCACCCCTGACCGTGGCATTCTTCATTGCTATTGAAAGTTAATGGGGGAAAAATTGCATTCCAAACATTTGAACCCGTAGTAGCCATGGCTGAACTTAGTTGATCTCTGGTGATCGGTTCAATTTAGTTACGATTTTTAGCCATTAGGCTGGGGCTGAATGATGGTGATTTGGTTGAGGCCAAATGTCTGCAGAAAATTGGCTGTTTGATAAGAGCCCTGTTATCAGAGGGGGATACTTTCTCATTTACATTTAGATGAGTATTGATTATTTATTTACTCAGAGAAGTGAGATTCGTTCCCAATCTTATCTCTCTAGTCTCTGCTTGTCAGCAGAAAGAGAGAGAGAGCTCCTGACAACAGCCCAAGATAACAGCACTTTGTAGTGGAGATAAAAGTTGGAATGGGCCTTTTTCTAGTCTTGACTGAAAGGATAAGTTTTAAAAATTAGAACTGATGGGTCGTGCTTTCAAAAGCCCTTTCTGAAAGCTTTGCAGCTTAAATGGCAACAGAATTGGTTTGTTGGTATGCAGGTGGCTGTTCCCGTGTGCAAGGAGAACCCTTAATTTGATTACAGGGTGGGATTCTTCCCAGGCACCTTGGTGTGCTCATAGGGAACTGTGGGTCCTGGGGTCTTGTTTTTGGTTCCTGATGAACATTCCTGTCTCTAAAGGGGTGTCTTGAAATAGCCAGGTGGGTGTCTGTGCACAGAATCCGTGGTGAGGGTGGTCCCACAGGGATTCAGATGAAGGGATGCGTGGGATGGGGCATCACCCCAGGAGGGGTGTGGAGCCCTGGGAGCTGCCAGCAGCAGCAGAGCTTGGCTTGGGACACTGGCCAGCACAGCCCGTGCCAGGATTTTAAAGGTTTATTTTACAACTGCATTGAACATTTGCATGAGATTACAGAAATCCATAAAATCCATCTTTGGTATTGCCACTTGAAAATTTGTTGAAATTCACAGAGCAGGATTCCATTAGGGGACCATTAAATTATCCAATATTCCTACTACAGTGACATCATTTGAACTTGTGAGAGAAGCCTGATAGTAAAACTCCTCCACACACTCAGCCTAACGTTCTTCATCTGTTGGCAAGCAGAGGTCATGTAAATGTGGACAGATATTTAAAGCATAATTGAAGAGTAGATACTCTCTGGAAATCCATTTGCACTTTTTTATTCGTTTCTCAGTATTTTTCTCAGTATTTTCTGGTTTTAAGGAGTTATCCATGAGGCACATTGACCTGCTCTGGAGCTCTCTGCTTTCCTAGCAGAGTTAATAATACAGGCTTGACACAAACTGGGTACAACAGTTTACGTGATCGTGGGGTTCTCCAGCTGCTCCAGATAGAAATGACCCTGAGGCACTGCAGGGTGTGTTGAGGGGTGATCCCTGCTGGCTCTCCTCAGGGTTCAGCAGCGTGGGGACAGGTTCTGATGGGGGTGATGTTCTTGGGGTGGAATCAGATCCTCACAGAGGGACCACTAACCCTGCCTGCCTTTGACCCTTCCATGGTGTCAGGGTTTGCCCCTGTTGAGCAGGGCTTTGGGACTGGGTACCAACAGCACAGATGTTCAGACCTGTGCCAGCAGTGCCCTTGATGTAGCTCAGGAATCTCTAGAAGGTGCTTGGGATGGACAGACAAAGCCATTGGGTTTGGCTTTTGCTGGTCCTGTTCTTAAACCTACACCAGATTTTGAATCCAAATTTATTTACTGCTTTAAGATTTGTTTCAATTCGGTATATTTTGCTTCTGCCTAACAAGCAGGCCTGTGTTTATCTAATTTATTTTAAATTTAAATAGTTAATCACATTTCCAGTAGCCGGGAGAGGGGCAGTGTTGGTGCTGGGTCTGTTTGCCTTTCTTTGTGCTGCGTGCTGTGCCCTGCTGATGCTTTGGCAGCATCCCGTGTCCCCAGTGGTTGTGCTGGGCAGGGCGGGAGCCCCCTGTGCCCTGCAGAAAGCCTGGCACTGCCCCTGCTGGGTGGCACTGGGAATAAGGAGAGTGCCCAGCGCTGCACAGGGAGGGAGCGGCCCGGCCGAGCAGCGAGTGCCTCACGCGGCTGTGGGGAGATGGAATGAGCAGCTGTAATTGAAATTCTGCTGTAGTAAATTTAAAATTAATTGGCCAACAAATTCCATTCCTTAGGCATGCCATCTGAGGCTGAAAGACTTAATTTTTTTATATATTTTAAATATTTCATCATATATGCTCGTAATTCAAAGTCAGCAAACAGTCAGAAATCTTTTAAGTAGTGGTGAAGAGGGAACAGATTTTGTAATTTCAGTTCTAGGTCTTTTGTTACTTTGAGACCTGGTTAAAGAGGCTTTGAATCACTTAGGATTTTTCAGGTATCTGTTCAGGTTATTTCACTGCATTATGGAAAATTATTTATGGAATATTATTGTTTATGGAAAATACACAGCTGAGAACTTGGTGTGCGCTTCAGCTCTCAGGTGTGGGCAGGAGTGGAGCAAGGACAGGAGGGCTTTGGCCCCACCAGCTCCTGCCCTTGCAAGGGGCTTTTCTTCTTCTGGGTCCCACCTGGGCCTTGGTGCACTTGGGTCTGCCCCCACCCCACCAGGGCCTCTCCCAGCCCCTGTCAGGGCAGCAGGGCTGGGGCTGGCTCAGGGGCTTCACCTGGAATTGAATCAGAGTGTCCTGGTTTTTTCCAGTTAAGCCATGCAGTTTAAGGATCCATTCAACTAGAAGATTTTTTTTTTTACTGGCCTAGCTTTTGCAAAACCAATTTTTTATACATTTTCTGTAATTGTTAAACAGCTTTTTAAGTGGTATTGTCCTTTCTTGGGGATTTGGTTGGGGAGGAAAGAAGCTGGGACCTGAACCTTTAAGATCTACTGTTAAAACATGAAAATAATTCATTCAAAGCAGCAGCATCTGTCCCTCTGTGTGATGCAGTCCATAAGGAAGGGCTGATTTCCTTCCCAGGTGCTTCCAGTGCTCTGTGCAGGCAAGAGGGATGGGAGCAGCAGGGAGCAAACACTGGGCCCTTCTTCACTCAGGAAAGGTTCCCCAAAATGCCCCCAGGGAGCACAGCGAGGTCCGAGGGTGTTTCCCACTCCAGGCAGGGGCTTGGTGCAGCCTCCCCTGTGCAGGGACAGGTGGGAGTGTTGGGCAGGACAGCTGTGGGCAGTGGGATGTGCTGTTTCCTTCCACAGCATCCTCCAGCTGCTGACAGGGCCCTTCCTTTGGCCAGGGGCTCGGGGACATCAACACCCACCTGCTGTGTCCTGGGCTGCCAGCAACCTCGTGTGAGTTGAACTGCTAAGCCATCACTTTGTTAGAAAACAGATGATTTTACAAGTTACTTTATGTTGCAGGTCCTCAGTATCGGCTGGAGAAGCAGAGTGAACCTAATGTCCCAGTAGATTTAGACTGTACCTTGGAGAGCCAGAGCACTTTGGAATTCTGCCTTGTCCGGGAGAACAGTATGTTTCCCCTTTTCACTTTTGCTCTTGTAAACTGCTTAAACTCACATAAGTTATGTATTTTGGAACACAAGCTGTACTGTCTGGGCAAGTACGTTTTGACGAGACTCTCTGTCCCGAGGCACTTCTCCGTGGTGCCAAAACAATATTCCAGAGGGAAATGATGGATTTCATACCTTTAGTAAATAGTCTGCATCCTGTTTATCACTTCATGATTAATCTTTTGCTGTTAAACTGCTCTGTAAAGTTATGACCAACCCTGAAAAACACGAAATATGAACCTGTTGAAATAAGACGTTGCTCAGTGAGTTGGGTTGGTCTGCAGGGTGTTGTGCCCTGTCAGTGTGGCTGTCAGAGGCACTGGGGGTTTCTAATGCAATTTAAAGAAATTAGCCATGCAGAAATAACTGCAGCAGTTTGATGATTTTTGAAGTGCCAGACAAATAATCTTCTCTCCAGCTCTGCTCAAATATTTTTATTCTATTACTGTTTTAATGATCCTAATATTTATTTTCTGATTTATTTCTTTACTTGAAACAATAAGGAACTTTTAAAAAAGACATTTAACATTGGTTTGTGTTTGTTCCCCATGGAATTTTGATCCATTCTTCATTCTTTACAGCAGCCATGCTCTCAGGTTTAGTGTTCTTTCGTTCCATTTTGTGTAAAAGTGTTGATTGTACTAATGAGTAAAACCATTCACAGTCCTGCCCTCAGCCAAGAGCACTGCACACAGCATTGTAAGAGCCTGCTTCAAGCAGTGGAAGAGTTTGCTCCTTCTGTGCAAAGGTTAAACCTTTCAGTGGTGCTTTTTGGCCCCAGCAGTTTTGTCTGATCCCAGCAGAGCATCCCAGAGCAGCACCAGGGACAGGAGCAGCCTGAGCTCCCCGTGTGCTGGGGCTGGGATGGGCACTCAGCTCTGCCTGCTGCTCTCCCTGGGGTGGCACTTGCTCCCAAAATGTCCCTGGTGCTCCTGGTTCATGTCTGCACAAAATGGTTCTGAGAAACCCTAGGAGAGACCTTGGCAAGAGGGAGCAGGGGGGCTGTGCTGAGGAAATGGAGCAATTCTGACCTCACTAATCGAGTTGTGCTCTTCCACAAGCCAGAATTCCCCGACGTCTGCATCCCACCTATTATTTTTGTATTGATTTTTAATCTATGAAATGATCCTCACTAGTCATACTTCCATGGGTTTTGCGTGTGATTTAAAATAACATTTTTTAAAACCCAGGCTCTGTAATTAAAAGAATACTGCAGATACTGCATTTTAAATGTATTTTCATCATCTGTGGAGGAATCCAGGCTGTGTCCTGTAGCTGTATCCCCCACAGGTCTTTGCTCTCATGAGTGCCTGGGTTCAGGTTGCACCATTACTGAAGGAGTAAATCTGGTGGAAGTTTGTACGTGGTGTAGCAGCAGGCAGTCAGTCTGCTCTGCTCCAGGAGAGCCTCAGGAGCCTTGGCTCAGAATAAATATCAGTCAGAGTGTTGAGGGGACTCCTTTGCCTGCTCCTGAAGTCCTTGTGCTGCACTGCTCCCCTTCCCTCCCAGGCCGGGGAGCCCAAGGTGAGCCCTGGAGAGCTGTGGGGTGGAGCCCTGAGGCTGCTGGCTCCAAATGGCCTGAGCTGGGGAGCGCCCCTGCCCTCCTTGGCACTCTGTGTGCCCGTCCAGGAGGGTGCTCTGAGCCTGGGGTGGCATTGCCCGGGCAGGGTGACCCTGTGTGCCCGTCCAGGAGGGTGCTCTGAGTCTGGGGTGGCATTGCCCGGGCAGGGTGACCCTGTGTGCCCATCCAGGAGGGTGCTCTGAGCCCTGCTGGGATGGCATTGCCCGGGCAGGGTGACCCTGTGTGCCCGTCCAGGAGGGTGCTCTGAGCCTGGGGTGGCATTGCCCGGGCAGGGTGACCCTGTGTGCCCATCCAGGAGGGTGCTCTGAGCCTGGGGTGGGCATTGCCCAGGCAGGGTGACCCTGTGTGCCCATCCAGGAGGGTGCTCTGAGCCTGGGGTGGCATTGCCCAGGCAGGGTGACCCTGCCCTGTCTGCACAGAGGGGCTCCACTCTGTGAGATCACTCACTGTCCCTGCCTTGGGCAGAGCCTGCTCCCCCCTGCAGTCAGAAAATGGATTTTGGGGTGCTTAGGAGCTATCTTTTGGCATGACGTTAGAATAGAAATATTGACAGTTTTGCACTATTAATAAAATAATGGCTTGACAATCCTATCAGCGAACTGAAATATTCACTTCGTGCATTCTGTCTTGATTTGAAATACTTTTAGCTTTGATATGCCAGTCAGAAAAAACTCTCTTGTAACAGCTATTACTTGTAAATGTGCTCTTCATAGTCTCATAGTCATTTATAAATATATATATGGATGATGGCAAGCATCTCCTGGGAGAAGAGCAGCCACATTCCTTTGGGCAAAGAGAAAGTTTATATTTCAGGGTATTAAATGAAACAAAAACTTTCCATTATTAAGAAATATGTATGGAGAAATCCCCTTTCCAGCCAGCATTTACTAATAGCATTCGAGCTAATAAACTGCTTCCAGTGTGCAGAACTTTTAACTTGCACAAAGATTTATCTTTAAACTGAAAGCTGCACTTTGTAATGTGAAATGCCTTTATGTGTGGTAGGAAGCCGTTCATGGCTAATTTAGTTTTATTCTTGCCATCTTACTTCTGGAAAGTTCCTCTTTCTCATTTTATCATTAGATAGTAATTAGTATTCAAGGGAAATTGGTCTTAATATATTAAAATTGGTTTAGTGCCTTTAGACCTATAGCAAAGCCAATGTCTTATTGGAAAATGTAATTGGGGACTCTGTGTATGTAATTAATTGTATTGCAATTAAGAACTTTCATTAAGCAATATTCTAGTACATTAAAGTAATAAGGGACATTTTTGCAGTGCAGTTAAGTTTGTGTTTTGTTGTTTTATGGGGGGAATGCAGGTTCCCTTCCCCGCAGCAGCTGCCTGTGCCCCTGCAGCGCTGGCTGCTCCTGAGGAGCCCTTTCTGTCCGTGCTGAGGCTGGCAGGGGCTGGCACAGGAGGCTCCTGCCTCAGCTGGGTCCCGGTGGGAGGAGGCTCTGCTTGGGCTCCTGGTGGAGCTGGGGCTGCTGTCCCCCTGCTGCTGTCTCATTGGGAAATCAGGGTTTCCCGTGGGGAGCTGGCTGAGTGAGCGAGCTCCCCCTGCTCCAGGGGACTCAGCTGTGCCCTGGGGCAGTGTGGGCAGCCCAGGCCCAGCTGGAGGGGTCTCTGCTGCCCTGTGCCAGCTCCTGTGCCAGCACAGGTGCCATTGTGGGCACACAGAGTGGGGACAGGGCTGGAGCAGGGTCCTGCCTGGCTCTGGGCAGGGGGGCAGCAGTGCCACTGCCACCCTCCTGCCCCACTGCCGGGCTCTGCCACGCCACAGCCCCTCAAGATGCTTTTAAGTGCACCAAAAAGTTTGACATATCTCAGTGTATCTTTGGAGTAGTGCAGCATGAGGGTTTGACATGATACATTATGATAATCCATAGTATAGAGACATTAACACAGGGGTCTGTGACAAAATGCATTGTAATGTCTCGGAAGGAGCCATTACAATTTATCTTGTCATTCTGGAGCATGGAGTGCTTGCAGTGTTAAGATGGCTCTGCATAAATTCACATGGAGACTGTTTAATTTGATTTTTGGAATCCTTTCAAGTCGAATGGCACAGCCCAATTTGTGGCTTAACCCTTTGGTGTCCCCTTCCCCAAAGGAGGGTCCGTGGCGTGTGAGAAGGGCAGCTCTGGGAAAGCTGTGGTGAAATTCTGTGTCCTGGCAATCTCCTGCTTTATGCTCCCCATGTGGCTTTGGACTCATTTAGCAGCAGATGCTCACAGTGGTGTGGTGTTGAGGCCACTCCAACAGTACAAGTCTCAAGCAAAATTAACACTGAAAAATCTGACAATTTGGTACCTGCTTTGCTGGAGCTTTAAAATCTGTACTAAAACTCCATCATCTCATCTTCCCATTATTAAAATTTCAGCAAAATACAGAGTTTTCATTAATCTCCTGCAGCAAATTTAGTTCTCTGAACTGGCAGTTGGTTCAGCTTTTAGGACTACATTAGCCAGGATATTAAACAAAACGTGTCATTCCTCAGGATCTCCTGTAAGAAGCTAAATCAGTTTTCAAACATATTTATGCCACTTTATCTACCAGCATCTGAATGATCATTTTGAGCTGAGGTGCTTTATTAGCAGCTGGCATCGAAATTACTCTGTGCAATTATATATCACATTATAGTAATGTTGAAATTGGTGTTAATCCAACGTCATAAAATGTAAAAAAATCTTTAAAGTGTGTTATATTTTTTCAGTAATTGGCATTTTGGCTTAATGAGTTGTTGCCTTTTATAAAGGCAGTACCTGCAGTGGTAATGAGAATACTAATCAGTAAATAAAGTGCAGCTTCACATCAGCGTGCCCGAGGTGCTGCTGGTACATGGGGGATCTGTGCTGGCATCCAGGGGGCACCTCTGGGGACAGACAGGCACCTCTGGGGACAGACAGACGCCTCTGGGGACAGACAGGTGCCTCTGGGGACAGACAGGCACCTCTGGGGACAGACAGACGCCTCTGGGGACAGACAGACGCCTCTGGGTGGGCTTTGGGCAGCTCTGGCCTCCTTGCTGGGGGGCAGGGGTGGGTGCCAACAGGGTGCCCTGCCCGTCCCCTGGGCACCCACGGTCCAGGGCTGCCTGTGCCACCAGAGAGCTGGTCCCCAGCACGGTGTGCTGCTCTCCACGCAGCCTCAGTGCCTGGGGGGCTGCCCTGGGGTGCAGGGTGGCATCTCCTGCCCCAGAGCCGCTCAGAGTCCCTGGGCACCCCCAGGCGTGGCGGTGCCACGGCACCAGGCGTGCCCCGAGCCAAAGCTCCCTTCAGGAGCCCCCGGGCCTTGTCTTGCAGGTTCAAGAGGAGAAGAGGTGTCGGAGGAGGACCCCCAGATCGACATAGCCACGGTGCAGGACATGCTCAGCAGCCACCACTACAAGTCCTTCAAAGTCAGCATGATCCACCGGCTGCGCTTCACCACGGACGTGCAGTTAGGTAAATCCACCCGTGCCATGGCGCAGGGCAGCCCAGGGCTGTGCCAGCACTGCCTGGCATCTCTGCCACTCTGAATCCATCCTTATCACCTTGCTCCATTTTCTCACAGTGCACTTGAAAGTGTTGCTGGCGTTTCAGCAGTTAAAAATATTGCTTTCCGTTGAAAATACTTCAGTATTTTTATTATCCCCAATCAGTTGCACATGTTGCCTCTGAAGGAAGGCCATTATTTAATGACCTCGTCTCTTTTTTTCAGTCTAGGCTTCCTAATGGAAAGCTTCTTGCCAACTGTTTTGTTATTTTTAAATGAGGCTTTGCAAAATTGGGAGTTATTGGGTTTTTCCTTTTCTGAGACTGAAAGATTTTTAACGACCTGGTGGAAATTTGAGGTGGAACAAAATAAATGAGCATTCTCTAAAGGTTTTATATTGTCCTTATTGGCTTGCTGAATGCTTTTGAAAACCTGAAGGCCAAGGGCTGACAGAATCCTGAATTATAAAAGCCCCATTACTGTTTTAAAATGATTGAATGGCTTTTTATCTTTGTGTTTAAATTGTGAAAATTTGATTAATGATGCATTGGTAGGTGACCTGTGACATTCCTGCAAATACTTCCATAAAGAAATGATTCAGCAGTAAGATATTAAGTGCCATTATGTTTACAAAATACATTTTTTCTGTAGAATTCAGCATTGTTAAACTATACCAACTCCTGTATTATTGTCACCACAGTCCCTTCACTCCTCCATCCTGAAGCACATGTAAGAGTGTGTGTGTGTAAAATTCTGACAGAAGAGGCTTTTTTGGTTTATTTTGAGCTGTCTAGTTGAGGCAGGATTTATCTGCGGTGCTGGAGCAGGGCAGTGCTGGGCATGTTTGCTGCCTTGAGCAAACTCTCGGGGTGTGATAGTTTGCTTCCAGTGAAGTTTGACTCACTGTATCTGGGAAGTGTCAGAAATGAGAGCTTGAAAAGGTCATGACAGATCACTAAAGATAAATGGTTAAGGGAGAAGAGCTGTTAAATGAAACAAATGGCTTAACTTGTGCAGCAGTGGAGGAGCTGACCCTGCCCAGTGCTGTAAGGACCATAAAATTTCCCTTTTATAACAATCTGTGAACTTGTGGGATTTTGATGGCAGTGCACTGACAATGGGGCTTTATAATATAATTTTTTTTTTTAATCAAAGGAAACCCCAGCAGAGCGTTCAAACCTTGGGCAAATACAGAAAATCAAAACCTTTTGATAAAGTCTGAGTAAGTTGCTGGGCTTTCTCCTGAATGTTTTAAAGACATTAGAAGATCAAGATTGGCAAAACGAGGACTGAGGGGCAGTGTGGGTTTGGGCTGGTGAGTGTTGCATGTTATCTGTGAGTGAGTGACTGCTTCTTCCTCCCTGGAATGGCAACAACAGGGGCTAAGTTTTTAATTCAGAGGTGACTGGCCTGGGAGCTTGGTGATGGCTGGTTGCAAAGACTTTTCTTTGCAGCTTTTGTGTGCAGCTGTAACAGGGCAAGGGTTTCTCGGGGACCCCAAAAATCCTCTGTCACCCCTTTGCTCCTTGTTGGCAGATCAGTGGTGTCAGGGGCTGTGCAGGAGTGGATTGCACTTGTTGAAATGTTTTAGCTGTTTTCAGGCCTGACCACTGAATTTGAGACAAGGTTTATGAAAAACATGGGAGTAAATTTGATTTTCTGTACGTTGTGTGTAGCTCTGTAGTAAAAGGTGATGCGTGCATGGCCATGGGAGGAGTGCCCAGCCCTCTGAGTGATGGGGTTTTTGCATTTAAGGTGGCAGTTTAAGGTCTGGGGTTTGTGTTTCAGCCCATATCACAGGGTAATGCACACACAGCAGCACTCTCAGCACTTTTACAAAGGCTCTATCCTGTGCTGGAGGAATAAGACACATTTACTTGTGTATTACATTAGCACAACTAACAGGAGCATATTGTCTGGGAAAACAACTGCTGGCAAGTGTCTCAGAGAGGGGAGGGGGCAATGGCAGACCCAACAAAGGGAGCAAGAACAGAACACTGCTACAGGACCCGTACATTGATGGCATTCCTTTTGACAAAATGAATGAATTTAAAAAATAGTAGAAGGAGCATTTTCACTTGGGTTTTGAGTATGAGTGATTTGTGCTGTGAGACAGAGACTGCAGAAACCACAGACACAATACTGTTTTGATTTTAGGTTTCAACACATCCAGATTGTGAGAACAATAACACAAAAAAGACAACATTCTTTGTCAATGTACTCTCTGGATGTGGGTGAGCTTCAGCCAGCGATGTCGAGATACAGAAATAATGGATGAAGTATACAGCAACAATTTGCAGATAAAAATAATAGAAGTTAAAGTGTATTTTACATGATAAAAAAAAGATGAAAGAGGAGGAAGTCTGTTCCATCTGAGATGGTTACAAAATGGTGAAGTAGCCTCTGCTGAGAAGATTGATGCAATGGGGAGTGACCTTGGCTTGGAGCAGGAGCTGGTGATGTATGTATGAGCATCTCGCTGCTAAATGGACCCAGATTTGTAGCACTAATATACATGGAAGCCCAGAACCAAACTCAGGATGGCAATAAATCAACAGCCACTTTGGGTGTCATTTCTGGTTTATATTCCACTATTGTTCTATCACTTTAATTCATGTCACTATCATCTGTTCATCTGGAACAGTTTTATATAATTTTCCAGTGGAGTTACCTGACAAATCCTATCAAATTAACAAGGTGCATTAACAGTATTGACTGACTGTGAATTTTGAAGTTGCAGGACCAAACAGTGACATTTTTTTGAGGATATTTATAGGGGTGATGCTCTTAGAGGAAGGGATGGGGAACAGCCCTCCCACATCAAGAATTTGCACCTTTATTTTTAGAACTTCCCCTGACTTTTTTTTAGTGAGAAAATGAGACTTTGTATCATCAACTTCCATATTTTCCTTAAACTACAGCAAATACCATTTGGAATAATGAACCATCACAGTGAAATACCAACACCAATTTTACATAATCTGTCCAAAATTAAAACACAAACCAAAATGGGCTCCAGACACAGCCTCAGCCTACTCAAATTAGTGAGTTGCAGGAGCCTGGGTGTTAATTGGACTCTGGATACAATGCTTAATTGCAATGTGATCTCTCTGATGTGAGGTGTGTTTAATGCATTGTTGGGTTAGGGGGTGTTCCATGACCCAGGGGTGGGTGAGGCTGGCCTGGTCTCAGGGCAGGGGCTGCAGCCAGAGCCCCCAGGCTCCTGCCCTGTCAGAACCCTCAGGAGGGAAAGAGTTTTCTGATTTTTTTTTTTCAGAGATGCAAAAGTTAAATGATATTTAAATACCTTTTTCCTATATTCCTTTTGTTGACGTCTCACGAGCTTCACGCTGTAACTCATGCCTGAAGACACATCATTGTTTTTAAGGTGTAAAAAGTTGCCTGGGAAGTTTGCTCAGCTCAGCTCAGTTCCTGAGCTGGTTCCAGCAGGATCCTCCTTGCCCTCTGCCCTCTGTGGCCTCACCTTGAGTGCTGTGGGCAGCACAATGTGAAAAGGCCATGAAGCCATTAGAGAGCACCCAGAGGAGGCCATGGGGTGGGAAGGGTCTGGAGGGGAAGTGTCCTGAGGAGAGATGAGGGTGCTCTGTGGGGCCCGACCTCGCTGGGGGCTGTAGCATGAGGGGAAGCAGAGGGAAGGTGCCAATCTCTGCTCTCGTGGCCGTGACAGGACTCAGGGAAGGGGCAGTCTGAAACACGGGACACTGAGGTTGGATATCAGGAAAGGATTTTCACCCAGAGCAGGGCTGGGCTCTGGAGCAGGCTTCCCTGGAAAGTGGGCAGCATCAGCCCTGCCTGGGTTCAAGAGGCACTGTTGGGACAGTGCTGCAGGCACAGTGTCCTGTGCAGGGCCAGCATTGCACTCTGTGATCCCGATGGCTCCCTCCCAGCCCAGCACAGTCTGAACCTCTGGCTCTGTTTTTGTATGGTTGCATGTCTGCTGTACAGCAGATGGAGAGGGGTGGGTGGTGATAGTGTCTGTTACACAGAGCAGTGGTGACTGCAAAACCAGCACTATCTCCTATAAATCTCACAGCTCATGTAGCTACTGCTTCCAGAAGAGCTCTGTATGCCTTTAGAAGAATCTTTTCCGTGATATTTCTTTCTTTTGGTATGCTTATGCAGGGGAATAAAATGCAGATTATCAATGCAGTTTGATAACCATTTGCTTCTGGTTTCCAAAGCTCCCGTGCCTTCAGAAAGCCCAGAAGGGCAATATACCTTCAGCCCATTTAAGATTTATAAAGTGTGTCAAACGGCTGATATGAAATCGGTTAAACAGATCACTCTTGTGGCTCTCTATTCTTTCTCATCTCAGGTATTTCTGGAGACAAGGTAGAGATAGACCCTGTTACTAATCAGAAGGCCAGCACTAAGTTTTGGATTAAGCAGAAACCCATTTCAATCGATTCTGAACTCCTCTGTGCCTGTGACCTTGCGGAAGAAAAAAGCCCAAGTGAGTAGTCCTTTTTATTTATGTTCTCTCTTCTCTGCCTCCCTGGATGTGCTCCATGTCCAAAGAATTATTGCTACCGTGTCCTTTTCTTTCTCTAGGTGTGTTTTTTTCATTACAGGATGTTTTTAATCTGACTCAGTTCTGTTACAGAGAACACAGCATAAACAGACACACATTTTACGAGTGTCCTCTGATGCTGCTCTCAGCTAATGGCATCACTCAGTGTTTCTTGCCCACTGTGCCACCAAGGGAACTTTGGCTCTGCCCAGCTGTCTCCAGCCCTGCAGCACAGCCAGCAAATCCATGTTTCAACATAATTGCAATTCTTGGGCACTTTTTAACTTCCAGGCTGGTTTTAAATGTCTTTGGTGCAACTGAAGATCTCGGACATACAGAGAGTGTCAGCTCAGCCTGGATTTGCCCCATTTGCCATGGCTGCAGGGTCACTGGGCTGAAGGTGCCACTCTGGGCATGCTGTTCTGTGGTGGTGACAGGACAGCAGTGACAGCCAGGTCTGGGGACATGCTGGACATCCCAGCTCAGCCATTGCCAGAGGTCAGAGCTGGCTCTGTGAGTGCAACTCCAAAAGCAAGGGCTTCTGCTTGTTGTGTCAGGAGAGGAATGAGAGTCTCTGTCTGGAAAAGTTGTTTTAAAAAGCACAGGATGGGCCCTGGGAGAATTGGGCAATGGCTCCCAGTGGGGCCAAAATGGAACCGTCTACGATCAAAAAGTGACTGCAGTTCAAAAGCTCAGATGGATTTTATTGCACTTGTGCCTCTGCAGGGTAGTGAGATGCTGGTATTAAGTACTTATCTGCAAGGTGACAGAGAGGGAGAATTATGTGATACATATTTACAGAGGTAATGATCTGTTGAATTCTCTTGGAAGAGTAAATTTATGGCTGCCACAGATTTTATCAGCAATTATTGAACTATATCCTTCTCCCCTTCATTACCCCTTCCTACTCCATGTTCTTGGTTTAGTCATTGTCTTCCTTTTCTGTCTCTCCATCAAGATTTCATGGTCCTTGGGTAGGCACAATCCCAAGGAGAAGCTTCCCCAGTGACCTGGCAGTCTGAAACACGTGAGGATTTTGTGTACAGTGCAAGGGCCAGTTTGGCTGGTAAATCCTGGCACACCTCTGCTCTGTACCCGCATTTCTGCAAATGCAGACAGTGAGGGGATAAAATGGTGCCCCCAAAACAAGGCTGTTCTTGAAAGTCCAGTTGAAGCCTGAGGTTTCCACTGCTGTCACACTGGGGACAAGCCCTGGACACTCATCCTGCAGGCATGCCCCAGAGGCAGCACCTGCTGCTGTGGGGAGCTGTGTTTGTGCCCAGATCCTGCCAACCCAGGAGTTTCAACCCCCAAACAGAGCCCAGGTGCAGGAGGGCAGTGCCTGCACATGGGGACCACTGAGTGAAGAATCACAGTGGCTTTGCAGAGGACACTGACAGGTTGGAACCAAGGCAGCCACGGCAGTACCGAGGGGCTTATTTGCTCATTTTTGTGTGAACATCTTAAACTTCTCCTACTAAATAATGGTTCAGCACAGTTCCAACAGGAGAAAATACTTCCTCCTGAAACTGCTGACCTTTTCCCAACTCACTAAAGATGTTCCAAAAGTCATTATTTTAGGCCAGCAGAAAAGACTTTTAGTGTGACATCTCAGAATGATGCATTTTGGGGAACTGAACAGCAGATCAGTATCTCTTGAATTTTAAATGGAAAAAAGTTATTTTAGTAGCATAAAGGAATGAAACTCACTGTATTTCACAAGTTTTGTCTGTGATTTTTATCAGCACGGTGATGTATGTTTGTAGCAGAGTTTACATCAAAAATTATTCCCGGATCTTTCTTGAATGAATTATTGCAAAGAGAGGCTGGGTACAGATAAGGTCTTTGAGTTCTGCAATATATTTTGTTTTCATGTTTTTATCTCTTGTAACACAAACCTGCTCCATCTCCTCTTCCAGAAGTGCTCATGCTTGTCCCATTGTGCTGGGCTTGGGGTTTGGGGCTGCCTTCCCTGCCCGGGCACCTCAGTGGGGTTGGAACCAGCTGGGCTCTGCAGGGCTGGGCTCTGTGACTCTGGAGAGCTGAGGAGTTTGGACCAGGCTCCTGCTTTTTAGCAAGGGCAGGGGTTGTTGGAGTGGAGGTGGAGTGCTGGGACCAGCGTCAGGGTGCAGTGGGAGCCTCGTGCTCGTGTCCTTTGCTTCCCCCTTTGGTGGCACCTGTGTGTGTGTGTGTGTGTGTGTGTGTGTGTGTGCGTGTGTGTGAAAGGGCTCCGCAGCCTCAGAGCTGACGTGCTGGGGATGTTGATGGACAGCTCACAGCCGTTTTGGACAGGCTGAGTTTTCCTGTGCTGAGAGTTCACAGAACTCAGAGCTGCCTTCAGTGAGGGCAGAAAATGAGAACAGAAAGCTCTGGCATCTCATTTGCCATTAGTGGGGGGATTGTAGGCAGGGATGGCTGATGATTTTTGTTTGCCCTTGTAGTAGCCCTGGGTCAGAATTTGAAGTTTTATTTGTAAATTAAATCAGACTCCCTGGATTTAGACTGAGGGGAGAGTTAATGGCCCTGCTGGCTTGCTTCGATGCCATTAGAACCTGACAACACTGGGCATGAACGTCTTCTTTAAATCAGGTTCAGCCTGATTATCATGAGAGATTCTGAATGTTTTGAGTCTTGAAAGGAAGCATCCTATCATGGAGAAATAAGATTTAAGCCTTAATAAAGTAGTTGTCATTTTTATAGCTGAAAAGAGCTTTGTATCTCAATTAAGTGTACATAATATAAAGTCTTAAGGAAGCAACATAATACGTTTAATACAATTATATCCCTTTGCAATAGTGTAATTTAAAGGAAATCTGATTCTGGTAATGTCTCTTACATTACTTGGACAGGGGAGAAACTTCAGTGTCACTGCCCACTGCCGTGTGCAGTGCTCTGTGGCCCGAGTGGCCCTGATGGGTGCCCAGGGCTGCTGGGCACAGCTGAGTGGGCAGGGAGTGCAGAGCCCAGGGCAGCCCCTGTGCCACCACACCTGATCAGAGCCTGCCCAGGGCTCTCCCAGGCAGCTGTGCTCCACAGGAGCTGCAGAAATTGGATTTATTTGATAATTTACGTGAAACACTGAAGCAACATTCTCTGTGATCCTTTATCTGCCTTTTTTTTTGTTTTCATGAAGCAGAGACATCTCAGTTGCTTTGTCAAAATACCCTGGGTATGAAGGTAAGTGTAAACAAAGGTGTTCCGTAGGTCACGGAGTACATGGGTAACTTCAGTTTGTAATTTAATTGCCCGCTTTGCACCCTGCAGCTGAAGATTTCCTTTAAATTCTGATTCCATTGTTGCACTGGGGCTTAACAGAGTGTTAACCTGGTAATAGGCACAGGGCCTCCCCATTATATGTCTCGCTATCGAGCGGTTCTGCATGACTAGTTAAAAAAGATGGCAAGAAGATTAATGAAAGCTGCGAGTCCAGAAGGGGGGCAGGTACCTCGGTGAGACTTCCAGCGAGGAGATATTAGAGCTGAACCAGAGCTTGGCTTTTTCTTTATCCCGTGACCTCTGAACCTGCCTTACTGTCGGGAGCTGCCAGCCGAGCCGACGTTTTGATTGATGTTGCTACACGAGTCAGTCTTTCCCATTGAATTCCACATCTGCACAAAAATAGCTTTTCCAGCAGTATTCACCCTGGCTGCAAGTGATAGCCATGCCTGAACCCCCCTTATGTAGTTTTCATTTAAAGCTAAAGGTGTTTGATGTTTTAATTCAGTGTCCAGTTTCTCTTGATTATGCACATTGGGTAGTACTAATTTAATGAATTCGTTGTTGCGTTGTGGAAGGGCTGAAAATACCCAGGAAGTGTTGGGAGGGCATTGGGTTTCTGCTTCTCTGGGGGCTCAAACAGAGCTGTTGCAGGTTTGCTCAGAGCCTGCAGTGGGGCCAGAGCAGAGGCAGTGTGTGCTCTGCAATGGTGCACAAAATGCCACAGTATCATGGTTCCTGATATCCCTGCTCCTGCTGTGGAGCAAGAAGTAACACAGTAAAATTCCCACTCAACAGGAGACTAGTCACAGGTTCTGACCAGAAGGTAAAAAACAGGTTCAGCAGAGAAAACGTTCCCAAACTTCAGGCTAGGAGTGAAAGGAGCACGCGAGTGTGGAGCAGAAGGGCAGAGCCCAGCCCTGGGCGCGCTGAGCAGGCAGGGGCGGCAGCGGGCACAGATGGCTCCTGTGCCCGTGGGCTCGGGCTGTGCCAGGGCAGCGCTCAGCAGCACTGTCCCTGCAGAGAAGGGCTGGCAGGGGCACGAGCAGCCGGGCACTGCAGTGCTGATTAACTGCAGCCCCTCCAACAGCCGCTCATAAAAGTTCTCCTGAGCGCAATCAGGAGCGCGCATTGCCTCATCCTTTTAACAAATCTGTTTTGTAGCCCTATTAAAAGGGGTCTTCATCTATCCTGTCAAAGCTATTCTGCTGGGGTTTTTTAGTTTAATTACACTATCCAATTAAAACTCCTCGCTGCATTTTGATTCGCCTCTCCTCGGGCCTGAGTGGATGTGACATTTACAAGGCTCGCCTCTCCGGCAGACAATGCGTGATTGATGAGGTGCAGACGCAGTGGAGGAGCCCATTGCCATGTGGAAACACTGCATTTTGATTTATTTATCTTTTTTCCCCAAACAAGGTTGCTGGTAAAGAGGTTTTGGGCAACCCCGAGTCACACCTCAATTTTCAGCATTTTTGCAAAAATCTTTATTAGTATTGTGCCTCTGATAATAATTTAAAGAAACAGAAGGCTTTGAGGGAAAATAATCCAGATGTGTGAATAGTTGCCACAGTTTGACACAAAAGTGGGTGTGTGCTGCACTTTAATTGCAGCTCTGTATTCAAGACATCTGGACCCACGTCACCCTCTAATAGCAACGCTGAGTAGCAAGCCCACAGTGGAACATAAAGGGTTGGAGGAAAAGAGATCATGGAATATGCTGCTGCCTGAGAGAATGGGGCAAGCCAGCTGGACCACAGCTGCTGGTTTTTTCCTTAAGAGTCTTATCATTTGTTCCCACTTAAGTACTGCCCTGGTTTGAGGAGATCCACCCTGGGCTCATGGTGGGCAGCCTGAACCATCCGTGACTCCTCTGGCATCAGTGGGGTGAGGATTGCACCCAGAACTGGCTGCCCTCACTGCCTCTAACTCATGTGCCTCTGGGATAAATATCCCTTGCATGAAATGGGATTGACCCCACCTGTACACCCAGGCCCACACCTCTGTTCTGTCTGTCCCTAGCAGGGCTCGGTGCCACATCTGGATAATCCAACCGTGGCTGCAACTTGTGACCTCCCCTGAGAAGTGTTTTGGTTACCAGAGGATGTCAGGAAGGGTGTTGGATGTTTTTTAACCCTAACACAACTCTTGCAGCTCTGTAGACCCTTCAGGCCTCCCTCCAGGGTCTCAGCATCATTGCTGGGGTATCACAGGAGGGTTTCAGACAGCTGAGCCCCTCCCCGGTGCTTTGGGTGAAATGCAGCAGTGGCTGCAGAGCAGAGCCTCCCCCAGCTCGTGCAGGGTTGGAGGAAATGTGTCTTTGTACAGAGTATTGCTGATGTGTGTTTTGCTACCCTCATTCCTTGCCTTTGACTGGTGCATTTCTAACCCTTCTGCATCCTTTCTGGGCCCATGGGAGGAGATTTCAGGGTCTGAGCCTGTTGAGGTCACAGTTTCTGAAGAAGTGAGAATCAGTGATGTCAAACGATGTCCATAAGTGCTTTGTTCTTCAGAGAGTCCTTCTCCAGCTATTTATTCCACTAATAACTCTTAATTGTTGACTTCTGCCTTATGGCCCTGTAATGACAAAGTAATCATCAAGGTATATTGAAAAATTAACATAAATTTGCATTTCTAGTGTTTGTTTGTTTTCTGCTTTGTCCAATTCATGAATATTCTTTTCATCCTCTGTCTAATTAGTGATTTAATTCCATTCTGTTTAAAGAGTTGGCAAAGGATAAGGGCTGAATTGTGGGGAGGGAAAGAAGAGAAACTTTCTAATCTTGGCAGATTCAGTAAAAAAATTATCTTCTGCAAATTCATATCCTTGTTTTCCAAGCAAAAAAATCTATCTTTTGGACTTTGATAAAAAGAGTTTATTACTTAGATGAGAGTGATTATTTTTCTACCTGCGTCAGGTGCAGCGTGGGGCCCACCAAGGGCTTGGACGTTTTCCCGAGATTGCAGGAATTAGCACAAGATTTACTGTTGCCCGTACAAGCACATTATGGTGGGTGGTTGTGGAGCTGTGATCCCACCGGGTTTCTGGGGGCTGTGTGTGGCTGTGGGGCCGAGGGGAGCTGGGGCTGCTGTGCAGGAGGAGCTGCAGAGCCCTGGGAGGGCCAGGGGAGCCGGAGCTGCAGCGCTGCAGGGCCTCTTCCCTCGCCTCGTTGGCAGTGCAGTGGTGCTAAAAATCAGAGATGGGCTGAGCAGCTGAACGTGAGACGTGGTGCTGAAGGAGTAAATGAGCTCTCCTTGGTGAATTCCCAGTGAATTAGCATCCTGCCCTTCCGTCTGTGGGCTCCTCTCCAGGAGTAACCACACAGGAACCCATTAGTGCTGGGCTGGGAAGATTTATCAGCGCTGGGAGCCGGGGCCGAGGGGCAGCAGGGGGAGAGGCTGCTCTGCTGTGGGGCCGTGGCACGGCTGGGGCTCAGGGGGCACCAGGGACATTGGCACAGGACCCCTTGGCTGCGCTGGGCTCAGCGTGGGCTGCGCCTACCCCGCGACAAAAGCTGCTGAGTTTCTGTCATTCCTTTTGCTTTCCATAACACTTTTGACAGACATAGTCGGGAATAACGTGGATTTTCTGTTGTTGTGCAGCTGATTGATCCTGATTGCGGGGCACTGAGGTTCCCTGCAAACACCCAGCCACTGGTGGTGTGGAGTGATGGTAGCAGCTGCTTGTGCAGCATCTGCATTTGCTTTAAATTCCCCGTCACATGCAGCAGGAGCCACTCGAGCTGCTGCTGTTTGTTACCAGATCCTCTCACACGGAAACATCAAACCATGGAAGCTCCTATTGATCTCAGAATTGTCAGGGGTGGTGCTCTATTGGAAAGAGGTACATCACATATTTAAGCACTCTTGGAAATGGAAATCAATCTCACAATTCATAAATTCCATCTGGCTAGAAGAGTAGCAGAGCAAAGTGCCAGTTAGGATTTCAGTGCACTCATATTTCATGCTGTAAGTAGCGTGTTGTGGACTTGGAGCCCATAAACATGGTGCTGGTAATGGGGCTTTCTAAGGAAAAGTCTTCTTGGCTTCTTTCCACTGGTCCCCAGTCCCAGCAGGAGGGGCTGTGAGCTCTGCAGGGTTGGCATCGGTGCCAGGGCCCTGCAGAGCCACACTGGGCAGTGCCCTGCTGGGCAGGCCCAGAGCAGCCTCTGTGCCCAGGGGAGCAGGAGCTGTCCCTTGGCAGGGCTGTGCTGGGCAGGGCAGTGCCCCAGGGACACGTGGTGGCACCGCTGGGCTCCGGGGAGCAGGAACACCTGGAGAGGTTTGGTCTTGATCCACAGCAAGAATTACCCAAAATTTCCTAAACCCAAAAATGCAGCAGCTCATTGGGGTCCTCTGACCCTGTTTTGTGCCAGTTTCTGATAAGCAGCGTGGGATGTTCAATGTCCAAGGAGAGTGGTGGGAGCTGGTGGAGCACGGTGCTGTGTCCCAGCCCCAGAGTGGTGCACTGGCACTTTTGGAATCATTAAGATGCTGTGTTCCAGGCAAAGCTGCATGCATTAACATGCTGATGAGCTCCCAGCTTGGAATTCCGCATTTTTAGTACCACTGAGGCATCATTTGTCAAATGATTTAAAGGGTTGGGTTTTTATTATTATTATTAGCCAATTTTTCAATACAGAATTTATATTCCAGATTAGTGCATCATAATGGTGTTTAATTAACATGCCACAATAAAATACTTGCATCTCAAATTTCCTGGCCACCAATCTGAGCATATATCAGTCACTTTTTGGAAATCTGGAGAATTAGATAATGTAAATAAGATTTCCAATTAGCTTTCCTGCAGGAAAGACCTGGATTTACAGTAATGTGGCTGTTACTTTATGGATTGCTAACTTTGACTGTTGAACAGAATAAATTAGAAAACCGTTGGAAAAGTATCATGTATAGAATGCATTTAATTTTAATTTTGAAGCCATCAGCATCCATACAAGTGAAGGATATTTTGCCTTCCTTTGTGTTCCACGTCAGACCTTTGTGTCTAAGTCGTTCCTGCTGGCACCGCGTGTCGGAGTCCAGGGACACTGTCACAGGACAGCCACAGGGCCAGCACGTGGAATTTCCATTTGGGACAGAGGCCCGAGTGCCAGGAAGGTGCCAGCAGGTCACAGTTAGAGTTTAATTTGATTTTCCTTGGTGTGGGCAGGGCCATCCCAGCCCTGAGCGGGTTTGGTGGTGGCACAGCCGCGTCCCTCGGTGCCCTGTGCTTGGTGCTGCTCCTGTGGTCACCAGCAGCTGGCTGGGCTCACGTGGTGTTTGGGGTGTTTTGGGAGGAGGGTTTGGAGTGCTGGCTCTGGGATTAATTGCCATTTTCTGTCCAGTACAACCCTCCTCCCATGCTCAGCCCCGACGCGGTGCCGGGGCTGCAGCGCCGTCGTGGCCGAGCAGAGCTAACCAGCCATTTGATGGATTTTTGCATTTCCTGCAGTGGGGATGTGATGGGAAAAGGAACTTTATTGACTGGAGTTCAGCTGCTCCTGTAAGCCACCACTTGCCTTAAATTGAAATGACATGAGAAGCCTGTCAGCATTTCATTGCTTCCTTCTGTCGTGCTGATGGTACGCTGAGATCACCATCTGTGGTTTTCTTCTGTCAGGCAACGAGCTCTGCTCAAACTTTACAGGAATATTCTAAGCAGTTTTTTTCTTATCTTTGCAGGTCATGCAATATTTAAACTTACATATCTAAGCAATCATGACTACAAACACCTTTACTTTGAATCAGATGCTGCTACTGTCAATGAAATCGTACTGAAGGTGAGTATTAAATTTTAACGTGACCCAAAATCCTGGTGTTTTACCACTTGTTAGACATGTGAGTATTCAGGAGGCTCTGGAAGCACACGAGGGTGCAGTGCCTGAGGACCACTGGGGTGTGTTTAACCTGTCAGGATGGCTGCTCCATGCCTGCTGTTTTATTCATCCTTCCAACAGCCACGCAGCCACTGCCTGTCTGTGTGTAGCATTTCCTATTGTGTTTTTTTCCTAGTTAACAGAGACACCATTTTCTGTGGAATTTTATTGGAAACGACCAGATTTTATTGTGTCCAGGTAGTTTCCACCTCTGGACACGTGGTCAGCAGCCCTGTGCTGTGCAGGGCTTGGTGCTCCTGCCCCTCACAGCTCTGGTGTCCCCACACAGCTCACAGGGGCTTCTCTACCTGATCCTCTCCCTGCACTGTTTGCTTTCCTTGGGGCAAACACAGACACAAACTCCCTTGCTTTGGGAAACAAATTTTTGTTACACTCTTGAAAAATTAAATGGAATTTTCCACAAGTTCATCTTTCGTAGCAAGTCAAAACTCAAAAGCAGTAATTTTGGCAAACCATCTGTTATGTTTGCTTTTATTGGCTGTGTGGAGTTTAGAGGATTGTTAAACAACTGACGTGCGATAAAATAACTTTTATTCATCACACAGGAGGTCAGAGTGTTTGAGGGGTTTCTGCTCTGTGAGCTGTTAGGCCAATTCTTCTGGTCCCACTTTACCTTAGATCAGCTATTGCAGTCCCAAACACTTGGAATCATGGAATCACAGAATCATTAAGGCTGGAAAAGACCCCCAAGGTCATCAAGTCCAACCTTTGCCCAAGTACCCCCATGCCACATCTCCTTGGGTTTTGGACACTTCCACCCATCCCAGTCTGGTTCATATACAAAGGCTAAAAAAGTGGTTTACTGTGAATAGCATGAATATTCGAGAGAGAAATAATATTGAGCAGTACTTTTTTCCCAAGTTGCAGTTTGTTTATATAGAACATTCTCTGGCTTCATGCACAAGTCACTGGTTTGTTTTCAATTCCATCAGCATTAGGGAGCGCAGAAAAATCAGACTTTTCAAATTAGGCTTTTTAGATGATCAAGTGAGAAGGACTGAGACTTTATTGACCATGAAAATTCCCTATATTTTTATGCCTTAAGCTGTAATATGCAATGAAAGTGAAACACTCTACAGTGCATAAAATTGTGCAAGTTTTAAGCCACAGCATATTAACCAGCTAATGACAGACCAAAGGGCATTTTTATCTTTTTGATTCTTGCATTAACCTTCCATTAAAATTATCTCTGAGATTATCACAAAGCATTGGAGATAATAAATTTAGGGAGTAGCAGGCTTGTTAAA
The DNA here is from genome assembly GCF_047830755.1 of Zonotrichia albicollis. Taxonomy (NCBI): domain Eukaryota; kingdom Metazoa; phylum Chordata; class Aves; order Passeriformes; family Passerellidae; genus Zonotrichia; species Zonotrichia albicollis. The sequence goes on along the minus strand of NC_133839.1, from coordinate 11,762,291 downwards.
TATCATTTTAAAATGCTTTCATCAAGTAAAATGTGCCAAAACAGAGGGAAACTCTGAGATTAGCTGAGTACGCAAACATCATAATGGAAGAATTCTTTTCACTGAGGCTGATAAGGTCCTTTATTGATGCCCATTGCTGGTTGTGCCAGCGCTGGGGGGCCTGCACGGGTCCCTGCCCTCCCCAGAGGTTTGGGTGGCCCAGGGTGGCACCGGGGGCACAGGAGGACGGCCCAGGGCTCTCTGGCACTCTGGGCTCCCTCTGCCATCATCCTGCTGAGGGGGTGGGCTGGGGGTCCCCAGCCTCCCCAGGGTGGCATTAACACCGCTCGTGTCTTGCAGGTTAACTATATTCTAGAGTCGCGAGCAAGCACAGCCAGAGCAGACTATTTCGCTCAGAAACAAAGAAAGCTGAGCAGGAGAACGAGCTTTAGCTTCCAGAAGGAGAAGAAGTCGGGGCAGCAGTGAGCGGCAGAGCTGCGTGCGGCGCTGGAGCCGCTCCGCCCGCCCGGGCCCGGGCCCGGGGCCGCCGCTCCTGCCCGGGCCGGCCGGGAGCCCGGACATCCCGTCCCGTCCCTCACGGCTGCCAGAGCCGCCCCGCTCGGCGCGGGAGCCTCCCCGTGACAGACATAAAGAGCCATATCAGCCGGAAAGAAGACTGTTACGCTTCAGGTTCCTTTGATTAGAAATAAGAGAATGACGTAGACTGGCATCATTTAATTACTGTATTATGTACAATCACAAGAAGAGATGTGATTACATATTATTTCACAGCCTGGTTAAAATAAATTATATACATCTGTAATCCACCCACGTACACGCAGGTATTGCTTGTGACATGATCAAATTTCTAAAAACAAAATGTAGGACAAATGTATCCATTTTTACTATTAATAAACAGATGTAATCTTTTTCAAGGTCCATATGATGCACAGTTCTTTTGGGGGGAGGCTGCAGTCCCAGATGGTTTCACTTCTGTTGCTGAAGTGCAGGAGGCATCCGTGAGCCAGGAACAGCAGCCGTGGCAGGGGAGCGCTTAGCGAGGGAGCCCTGAGACAGTCCAGTCTGTTGTGTTTGTTTTGTTCAAAAATATTTTATTTAACTGTGCTTTTCAGCTTTGCAAATGCTTTGTTGGAAGTTCCTTGCCGAAGGCAGCACGGTGGTTGGAAATCCACGTCTTGGAGGTGGAGAGGAGAATCCTCCTGCCCAGGACCCTCAGCTGCTGCCACCCTGGGGCTGGCACATCCACTGGGGCACCTTGTCCCTGGGCACTCAGAAATGCCTTCACCTTCTCTCAATATTATTCTTTAACAATAAAAATTAAGACCTACTTTGTACTGGGATTTGTAACTACCTTGGCCTTGTTCATCCTTAACACATCAGGGACCACGGGAATGGATGCTGGCACCCAGAGCCGCATTGTTGGTTGAATTCACCAGAGGTGTCTTTCTCCAGCCCACTGGAGCTCTGCACACACTACCCTAGAACTGCCCTGGTGCCCCACGGGGCTGGGGGCAGCTCCCTGGGCACTGCCCACCCTCTGCCAGCCTCCCACCCTGCTGTTGTACAGAGAAAACTTCCTGAGCCTTAACACAGCGTGGGGCAGCCCCGGGCAGAGGGAGGGCCTGGGTCTCACCTGTTGTGTTTCTGTTCTGGGTTTGCTTGGCCCTGCACCACCGAGGCCAGGCCTCCCTGTACAGTCTTCCATGATATCTGCAAAACAAGAGAAACAATATTTTATAGTATTCTATTAATTTTTTAATATTTTCTATGTGCAAATGCAGCACAGATACAATGGGAAAAGCCCCTTCGATGTAAATGACTCTTTTAACCGACTCTGTGAAATATTTAACATTAAAGTTGCTCTGTGAATGTTCTTTGGCCACCCAGTTTCAATTCTTTTTAACTGAACTGAAAAATTGCCTATTTGGTACCATAATCTGCAGCAGTCTCCTGTTTCCATGGCCATAGTGCTGTTGCCACCCCCTCACGTGTATTTGTTATCAGCAGGGATTCAGCATGTGCAGGTTTGCTCTCAGGAGAGCCTGAAAATCTCACCCAATGACCTCTGTGCTGTCGGTGACATTGTGGCACAGCCCCTTGCCCAGACCAGCTGTGCTCACGGCCTCCTGCTCCTGGTGTGTCCTGAGGGAGAGGGACAGACAGAGGCTGCTCCAAGGCTGCGTGAGGAGCGGGGAGCTTTGGAGCCCAAAGTGAGTTTATCTGCTGCAAAAGAGCCACTGACAGTTAAAAAGCAAGTTTGCTTCCAAAGGTCAGATTCAGTTTGACGCATGGCCCACAGGAAACCTTCCTTAAACCCCGGAAAGGTGCAGCATTCCAGGAGCTGAGCATCCCTCCCAGAGCAGGCATTTCTGCTGCCCAGCGCCCCTGAAGGAGTTAAATCAGGCTCGTGGCTGCAGAGTGTGCACAGCTGAGCACGGAGCCATCGCGGGCTGGTCTTTCCCCGGTAGCTGTAGATGTAATTGAGTCAGATGGGCATTCAACTGGGTCAGCAAGGCAAGCTGTTCCCCCATCCTGCTACCAGAGAGCAGAGCGCGGCTCCCCTGCGCACGCAGGCAGCTGCTGCAGGCACCAGAGATCCCCTCAATTCCCTCTGACTCCTGCTGTCAGAGGGCTCCTGTCCACAGGCACAGTTCCCCTCCACCTCCTCGGCTTTGTCAGAGCACAGGAGAGCACCAGAGAGAGATCTTTGAGCAGGGACACCCAGGGCACCCTGGCACAAGCTGGCACCCAAGGGCAGAGCACTGGGTGCTGTCCCTGGGCTCTGCAGGGCTTTGCCAGGAGCTCCCAGAGCACCAATTCCAGCCAGAATTACCTTTGGTTTTGGGTTGGCAGGAGTCTGGGGCATCCCTGGGTTTTGCTGCTGCCCCTCAGGGGGGGCTGAGACCTGGCACCAGGACAAGCAAGCGAAACCCATGGCACAGCCGTGGGTGCAGCCCTGAGATTAATGGGGGGAGTTATTTATGGAGACATGTTTGTAATGGGCCCATGAATCCATGGAAATGCGCTGCTGTGGCGGCGGGTGGGGCTGGGTGCTGCTGTGCAGCTGAAATTAATGCCCCTTAAATCACAGCCAGCACAGCCACCCCGAGCAGCACTGGGACAAGGACAGCCACGAGGACAGGGAACAGAGGGCACAGGGGCACAGCTGGGCCAGCGGGAGCGTGCCCTGGCCAGGTGTGCTCCCTGCATCGCTGCCGGGACCATGGAGAGCTCAGGGTCACCAAGAACCGGGCACAAGGAGGGCTGGCCCCAGCACAGCCCCGTGCTGCTGCTCCTCTGCGGGAAGGGTTAAGCACTGTCATGTTTTATTCTCCCCACACACCTCTGCTTAAATGCAAAAAGAGAAAAAAATCTCAACAGGGTGTTGTTCACTCTAAAAACCCTAAGCATGATTTGTGAACTCTCACAGCCTGGGTAATCTCATCAGAGTAATGGGATTATATTTCAAATCACCATGGCCTGTTCATTACACATTTAAACTCCTTTGACAGAGGAAAAGTTAAATAAAATGTGTGCGTCAGCCCTGGTTGACTTTCCCAGTTCTCTTTCTTGATTAGACAAACAGATGCTGAGCTCCAAAATGAAAAAATAATGTGCTCATTTATTCATTTTTCTGACAAGTCACAATAGATTTTTAACTACAAATGAGCCCCCTCCCCAGGTGGGAGTGCAGGGCCCGCGTGTGCCGTAATGGGCTGGGAGCTGGTGGCAGGGCTGGAATGGGGCACAAGTGGTCATTTCCAGGCTGGGAGCGTGGGGACACAGCCACGATTGCCCCGTCACTGCCACTGCCACCACTGCGGGGCGGATTGCTGCTGGGAGCTGGAATTCCACAGCCACAGCCACAGCCTGGCCCAGCCCCAGCACCCTCCGAGCTCTGGCACCTCCTCCTGCTCTGCTCAACAGGGCTGGAGCACAGCCTGGGCACAGGGACAGGGCTGCTGGGGTGCCAGGGCCATGGGGACAGCTGTGGTGAGGCTGTGGGGATGGATGTGGTGTGGCCATGGGGATGGCCATGGTGTGGGCACGGGGATGGCCATGGTGTGGCCATGGGGATGACCATGGTGTGGGCACGGGGATGGCCATGGTGTGGCCATGGGGACAGCCATGGTGTGGGCATGGGAATGGGTGTGGTGTGGCCGTGGGAATGGGTGTGGTGTGGTCATGGGGATGGCCATGGGGTGGGCACGGGGATGGCCATGGTTTGGCTAAGGGCACAGCCGTGGTGTGGGCACGCTGAGCACTGCCAGCCACAGGCACGTACCTGCTCAGGGCACCGGAACACCCAGCTCCTCTCACGATGTCGCTGCTCCCAATCCACCCTCAGCAGAGCCCCAGGTGTGCCACGGGGATGGGGAGAGCTCAGGCCAGGCCTGGAGGGTCTCGGTGCCCTCGGGTCCTGTGTGGGCCCCTCCAGGGTGGCTCAGCCGTTCCCAGGAGCTGCAGGTGAAGGAGCAGGCTGGGCCGAGCGGGCTGGGCTGAGCTCCTGCTGGAGAGAGAGGTCTCGTCAGGGAGCACCGGGACTCTATTAGGGAGCTGAAATGCCAGATAATTAGAAATACACCAGCAAACCCCATTATTGTCAGGAGGCTGCAACTGCGTACAGTAATGAAGCAATTATTAATGAGCAACTGCAAGGCTGTCATTAATTTCAGCTTTTCAGGATCACAGACTACGACAAGTTAAATGTTACAGAGAGCCAGGCTGGGCTGAGCGGGGCTGGTCCCCACCCCAGCTGGGCACAGCAGGGTGCGTTGGCACCCCTCAGCCCGGGGGGCCCTCCCTGTGTCCATGGTGCCCCGTTATCTTCTCCTTTCCCTTTGCCCCTTTGGGCCCTGGCACCGACAGGGATTGGGACAAGAACGGGCACAGGGATGGGGACGGGAATGGGCATAGGGCCAGGGAGGGGCACAGGGAGGGGGACAGGGATGGGGACAGGGCCAGGGACAGGCACAGCAATGGGCACAGGGAGGGGCACAGGGCCAGGGAGGGGCACAGGGATGGGCACAGGGATGGGCACAGGGCCAAGGAGGGGCACAGGGAGGGGGACAGGGATGGGCACAGGGCCAGGGAGGGGCACAGGGCAGGGAGGGGCAGAGGCTGCGGGGCCGCCCTTTGGTGCCGCAGCCCGGGCGCGGGGCCGGTGGCTCCGGGTGCGCTCGGGGCCGGGGCAGGCGGGATTCGCTCCCGCACCAGCGCAGCCCCGCGCCGCAATCTGTCACGGCGGCTGGGGCTCGCCGGCTCTGCAATATGTACCTCATGTCTGGGCTGTCATCGGACATAATTCCTCCCTGCTGGCATATTGCTGATTTGTGCATAAGTGATGCGTGCAATCCACCTGAGCCGGGAGTCAGGGGTGCCTCGATCCGGGGCTGTCAGGGCAGAGTGTTTTAGTGCCTCCTGCGATTAGCTGGAATTGACAGGCCCTGAGAGCCGGGAATTGCACAACAGGGGAATTAACAGCCAGGGCTGGAGTGGAGTGTGGCACTCGTTTAATCTGCAATTTATCAGTTTGCGTGGCTCCTTGTCGCAGGCAGGAGATTACACTCCAAAAAAGACGGCTCTGCTTTTCTGTGGTGCCAGCAGCCTGGGAGGGCAGAGCAGCGCTCGGGGTCAGCGGTGCCATGGGAAGGGCACCGTGCCCTGGGGGTGGGCTCCTGCACGGAGCTTACGGGGCACAGACAGGTGCCCCTACCCAGATGCCCTAACCCTAATCCAGCCCTCACAGGTACCCACGGCCTCTGCACCCCTTGGCACATCACCCACGGGACCCCAGAGAGGGACCCACGGAGCCACAGTCCCGTCCTGCTGCCCCCTCACAGAGCAGGGATGAACCCCCGTCCCCCACCACGCCACGAGTGCTCCAATTTTGATAATATCATTAGAGGCTGATAATGGTTTCCAGGAACTCTGCAGCCTCCCCGCGAGGTGACAGCCTGTGAAGGCAGCGCGCAGATAATGTATTCTGCGAGGGTGCAGAAATGTGACTCCGAGCACATTAAAGTCCCTTAATGCGGGTGACACGCACCTTGCTGCCCCCGGGGCAGGCACGGCCCGCGGGCCTCGCCCCGCTCCGCCAGGACCTCAAACCGCGGGATGAGGCGCTCCCACCGCGGGCCCGTGATCTCCTTGGCCTTGCTCGGCGTCCTGCTCTGATACCGAAACCTTTACGCAACCCCACGGTATCAAAGATTATTTATAATGAATTAAATACGTTTTCAGCAGCTTCTTTCCACACTTACTGCCACACTTCCACTGCCACTTCAACTTAATTAGGGAGAGTTCGCTAAAGAGATGGGAATAAATGCATCTATAGAAATATATCTATGTATAAATGAAGAAAGCCGCCACCGCAGGTCAGACCAGTCCTTTCAATTTATTGCCCTGGTACATTCATTTGTAAATAGCTTTGCCTTGCTGGTTTCTAAGTGCAAGGCTAATGTTGGAGTGCTTAAATTAATAGTGACGCACACCTTTCATTATTGCTATTAAATTAGGTGCTGGGCTTTGATGGATTCACTTGTTGCTGAACTAAAAGCCTGGTGGATGTGGGTGTGTGTATGCATTTGGTTCTACAGCAGGTTTGGGTCCCAGTGTCAAGGCAGGCAGGGCTCAGTTCCTCCTCAGCACACTCCAATTAGCAGGAGGGGCCCTCCCGTGGGGGAGCCGGGCGGGGGGGCCCCACACACCCACCCGGGGTTTGGGCAGGGTCCCAGGACCAGCATCCCTGGCCCTGCACAGGGGAGTGAGCTGGGAATGCCAGCGTCATACCTGGCACCAGAGGCTGGGTGGATCCATGCCATCGTCTGCACTGGGCACCAGCCCCACACCACGCGCAGCATCCGCCCTCCTGTGCCTGGAGAAACACAGAAACGTGACAATCACCCCAAAATCCCTGGAGACACGGGATGTTTGACCCATATCAGCCTGGTCCCCTGCAAGCTGTGACTGGCACGGCCCCGGGACATGCAGAGCACCAGGCTGGGGTTCCTGAGGGTCCTGAGGGTCCTGCCCGTGGTGGCCGGGGGCTGTGGGTGCCCCAAGGCCCCCGATCCTGCCACCAACCATGACCCCATGTTCCTCACCAGTGCTGCCATTCCTGCCGGGGGCATCGGGACCCTCGTGTCCTGTCCAGGGGCTGGGGGCTCTGGGCTGGGGTCTCTGTGCAGGGCTGGGGTGTCTGTGCAGGGCTGGGGGCTCTGGGCTGTGCTGGGCTCTGTTCTGAGTCTCGGCGCTGTGCCTTTGTTCTGCCGCGCTGTTCCCTCTCTTACGGTGCCACCTTGAGGCCGCCGATCGCAGCCTCCGGCTCGGCTCGGGCTGCGCCCCCGCTGCCACGGCCGGTCCCTGTCCCTGTCCCTGTCCCTGTCCCTGTCCCTGTCCCTGCTCCTGTCCGGAGGGCAGTGACCCCCTCAGCCCTCCCCTGCACTTCACCAGGACACGAGGTGTGTGACACTGGGGATCTGCTCAGGCTATGGGGTTTGTCCCAGGGAAACTGCTCAGGACATTCCATTTGGGGTCAAGTCTCTTATTCCTGGAGCAAGCCCCAAAATCCCCTGTGCTGGCCCAGCAGAGTCTGTGGGGTGCCCTGGTGGCATTTTCTGCCCCACGGCTGGCCAGGACCAGCCCCGCAGCCCTGCCCACAGCCTGGGGGGCTGAGGCCCCTGCGGGGACCCAGACGGGAGCAGCTCCATCCACCCAGGGCTCCCGAGCAGCTGGCAGCACAACCAGGTCACCGCCTAGCCTGAGGGACCAACATCCCGTGTCCAGGGCTGGGCACACACATCTGCTCAGAGCGGCTTCCCTGCGGACACAGGAAGGGCCGGATGGAGCTGACCCCTCGGCCGGCCCTGCCAGCAGCTCTGGGGACAGCTGGTGACCGTGACAGGTCACACTGGTCACCCCCTGTCCCTCTGGCACGGGCACTGCTGGACACACAAACTGCCTTGCTCTTGCTCTTTGACATTTTAGGGATAATAAATTCCTAACCACCCCAAATCCCTCCTTGGTGCCCTCTGCAGCAATGCTCCAATATTACATATAAACCCAGTGCTCCAGTATTAATTATAAACCACAAATACTGACCAGCTTCCGTGTCCTCCGCCAGCGCTGACAATCATTGACTGGAATATCAAATTTATAACGTTGGGATGCGGAACCTGGTGAGATGAAGGGCTCTGCTTTTTAATCAGCTTTATGGGATGATAGAAAGCATTGATCGACAAAGACAAGACACAGCCCATGTTCCTGTGTCTGTAGCTGTGCAACCTTATTAATTCAGATTTGCAAAGGGTTGGTTGAGCTGGAGGGGACAGAGCTGGGCATCCCTGTGCTGGATGGACCAGGGCAGGAGCTGTGGCTCTCCAGACAGAGGGTTTGCAGCAGCCTGGCTCGCCTGGCTCTGGGCAGGGTGCCCAGGGCTCAGCCTCGGTGCCACAGGCACCCAAACCGCACCCAGGGACAGTCCAGGGCCACCATGGCAGGACCCGCGGGTCAGTGCCAGCCCAGCACGGAGCTGGCACGGGCAGAGTGTGCCCGCCCGCCCGTACCTGCCCAGCCCGGCCCTGCCCTCCTCCTCCTCCCCGGATGGCTCCGTGGCTGGGCAGTGCCAGCCCGGCCCGGTGCCCGCCGGACAGCTGGTGACCAGATTGGCGCCTCTTGCGCTGTCATCTCGCATTTGCCGCCTGCCCCCGCCGCACAGGGGAGGCTGGGCCGCCGTTTCCAGGTCAGAGGCTGCATCCAGCGCAGGAGGAAAATTCCCATTTCCCCACCAAGATTTCACTGTGCAGTTTCCCAGCACCCGGCCCTCCCCTGGCAGGCCCAGCCCCGGGCCCCACACTCACCCTCCGGTCGTGTCCATCCCGGGAGAGGCTCAGGAGCTGGAGCGGCTGCAGGCGGCAGCAGGGGGGGCTGAAACCAGAGCCGGCAGCGTGGCTGGATGGGAAGCCGGGCTTGTCAAAAAATTTGGTTTCATTCCTTGAATTTAAAAGTTTACCTGATAAAAGTAACTGAGGAGCAGTAGTGTGCTTTGGCTTCTCTTCGGCATTTGATTTAATAGCACATGACGTTTTGATTAAAAAATTAGCTGTATATAATATCAATAGAGCTCACATTAGAAGGATTAAGAATTGGCTGACTGACAGGTCTCAAAAAGCAGTTGTCAATGGGGAATCATCATCGGATGATGATGTTCAACATGTTCATCCACGATTTGGAGGTAAATATCAAATCAGTGCTGATAGGATTTGGGATGACAAGGATTAGTGGGAAGGTGGGAACGCTGACAAGGGGAGCTGATGATGCCCTGAACAAGCAGCATCCCCACGCTGCTGCCAAGGGGAGCTGGGCCCTGCCACCACCGGTGCCACTGCAAAGGGCCCTGAGTGAGCCCTGAGCCCTCCTGAGACACAACTCACCAGAGCCAGCACCCCCAGGTACCTGGAGCCCTCAGCAGCCCTGGCGTCCCCCCAGCCTCAGGCTGGGTACCGCATTTCTCAGGAGGTGATGAAGGAGGTGATGAAGGTCTGGCCCCTGTGGTACCACTGGCTGCTCCCAGTGCCAGCAGGGCACTGCAGCTGCTCCTCCTCTGCTGCCCTCGGTAGGATGGATTTGTGAAAGTGAAATCCCTGTTAGTGCAGGTACTGTGCCTAACCCACAGGAATTCCCAATTGTGAGCGGTTGCAATTAGCGGCCTCTCAGCTCCTGGGTGTGCTCGTCAGTGACAAGTGACAAACCTGCCTGAGCCTGGCGGTGGCACAGCTCCCACGTTAGCCCTGCTGAGGGGCAGGGAGGGGCTCTCCCAGGTGCCTGCAGTGCAGCAGGGACGGGCTCCCACCGTGGGGCACGGGGGCAGCAGAGCCCCAGAGCCACCTTCCAGCCAGGGCTGGCCGCAGTGCCTGGCACGGTGCCCGCGGCTGAAGGAGCCTCCCCTGTCCCAGCCCAGCTCACCAGCAGCAGGAGGGGCACCCACAGAGCCCCTGGCTCCTGTAAATCCCACGGGGCAGATGTCCCTGAGCCACCCCCAGGGACACCTCCTGTCCTCAGCAGAGGCAGGGGGAGCAGAACCACGGGGACTGCAGCACTTCTGCAGGGCACCAGCTCAGGGCCCGGGCCTGGGAGACACGTCCCAGCACATCCACAGCCCTGCCCGAGCCGGCCCTGGCAGGGTGGGCAGCGCTGCCCTCACAGTGCCCAGGCCCATGAGCCCCCAGCTCTGAGCGCCTGTAAAGGCATCGTGCTGCTGCAGGGCTCAACTGGCCCAGAAAAAGAGCATCAGCTGAATAAAACAAGGAGTGAGTGATGCCACCGTGCCCTGCTGGATGGGAATTGTGTGAGCAAAGTGGTTTTCTCAGGGAGATTTATTTCCTCTGCTGGCCGCAGACAGCCAGCCCAGAGAAGGGAACAATTCTCTGGTGCTGAGGCCGCTGCTCCTTCCTGGTTCCAGCACAGCTTTTATCCCATAGCTGAGGGAATCAGAATAAAGGAAATGCAAACAGGTACTCACCCACTGCAAAGCACAGTGAACAGGCTCCAGTTCTGCTCCCCAGGGCCCTGCTCTCCTCCCAGCCCACACCTCAGCCCCAGATCCCACCTGTAACTCACAGCCAGATCCAGAGAGGCCATCCCGTGCCAGTGGGGACAGTTCCTGCCCTGGGCCTGGACACAGCATCAGCTGTGACGGTGCCCTGATGCTCTGGGACACTCCTGGCCTCTGCCAGGGCTGGTGGCAGCAGAGCCATGGGCTCCTGCAGGAGCTGCCCTGACACAAAACCCTCGAGGGGACAAAACCTCACCTGGCCCCGCTCACCGGCCTCGCTCCTGCCGCCAGCTCATCTGCAGGCACCGTCCCTCCAAGGACCAGGCACAGAACAGCATCCCCAGGAGTGGTAAATGCTGCAAAGTGCTGGAGTCAGCACTATGGTGAATTTTGCTTTCCACATCTGCAGCCCAATAAATCTTTGTCTCCTTCCAGTGAACTGTGCTCTTCTCGGGCTCCAATTTACACGGCCCAGCCCGGTCCCCACGGCAGCCCCGGGGGTCCCGCTGCCAGCCCGGGCCGCCCCCGCGGGGCCGAGGGGACGGGAGGGACCCGCCCCGGGCAGCCCCGGCCCCGCCGGCCACCGGCGCCGCTCTGTGCCAAAACCCTCCCGCTCTCCAGACCTTCCCTGGGCTTTTTTTTTTGTTGTTTTAATTGTTTTCAAAACAGATTTCATGTGGTCCCAAAATGAGACCATGATTGTAAATTAAAGTGTAATTAGCCTTTACGCTTTTATATTCATTAACTCTTCTCTGTTAATGATGCAGAGGCTGGAGCACAAACCCAGCATTATGAAACCACATCCAGGAAATAAAATAGTGATTTAGATAATGGCCAGAATGTATTGCTGCTTACACATAATTAAACAAATGCTCAATTTACACTTGGAAACATGAATGAATGTTGATTAACCCCAGCCCAACGACTCTGCTGGCGAGGTGGCTGAGCCCGGGGCTGGCAGTGCCGGGCAGGGCTGGCAGGATGGGCAGGGTGAGAAGGGTGGGCAATGATGGGCAGGGTGGGCACTGCCGGGCAGGGTGAGAAGGGCGGACAACAATGGGCAGGGTGGGCAATGCCCGCTCCCGCCCGGCCCCGCCGTCCTCCCGCACCTGCCCGGCCCAGGCTGGTGCCAAAAGCCACCCTGGCACACGGGTGGCACCGCCACACGGGCAGGGGACGCTGCCACGACAGTGCCACCCCAGTGCCCTCCCGGGGCAGCGGGGACAGCGGGGCCCGGGCTGGCATCGCCCGAGCCGCCTGCCCGAGGGTCCCCGAGCCGGGGCCGCTCCCGCTCAGGCTTTGTCTCGGTCCCCGCTCCCGCTGCCCTCCGAACGTGCCAGTTTCTATGGAGACATCGCCTCCTGTGCGCGGGAGGAGCCCGAGCTCCCCGAACAGGAAAACCCTCTGCTCTGCTGCAGGGAGCCGGGCTGGGACCGGGACTGGGACCGGGACTGGGACCGGGGCCGGGGCTGGGACCGCTCGGTCCTGCCCGGCTCCGGGACCAGCCCCGGGCTCACCGCCCGACCGGGCAGGGACAAGAGCAGCCACCCCAGCGGGCTCCTGTGCCCATGGGCACCAGGCTGAGCACAGGGGTGCCCGCAGGGTTCAGGCTGAGCACGGGGTGTCTCTGGCTCCAGGCTGCCCCCAGTGCCAAGCGGGGCTCTCTGGTGTTTCCTGGTGGGGATGGCTGTGCCGCTGCTCACGGGGAGTCCCTGTGCGGGCACCGGGGCAGCCGGAGCTGGGGACATCCCCCGGGGACCCCAGCAGAGCCATTCCCCGCCCCAGCCTGGCTCGGGCTGCCCATGGCAGCGTCCCCAGGGCTGTCCCCCTGCCCACCCTGCCTCCTCACCTCGCTGTGTCCAGAGCTCGGCTCCCACGGACCCTTCATGGATCGCTGCCTCAACAGGCCATAATGGCTCCATCTCGGGGTCAATACGGGCGCCTTTGACACATGATAGACAATAATTGCTCTTTCTTAGAGACTTTTTAGTTCATGGATCATTGACCTGATGGGCTGTAACAGCTCCGACAGAGGCTGCACACCCCTGTGCTTAACCAGCCTCAGGAGCAGGCAGCTCACGGTGGAACAGCCTCTGCAAACCCATGCCCCAGTGCAGGCTGCCAGGGGCCCTGGGGCCACTGGAAACCCTTCTGGCACCATGGCCATGGGGGAGAGGCCGGGGCAGGAGGCCCAGGAGCCCGGGAGAAAAGGCCAGCACAGCCCAGGAGCCCCTGAGTACCATGGGACAGAAGCAGGATGCACAGGACCAGGTCACCTCCCAGGCTCTGCAGGCTGGAGATCCCCACTCTGACAGCAACTTCCAGGTATATGATTTAATGAAAGGCACAATAAGAAGTGAAACAATTAGAATTTCTGCCTCATTATCATGGTAATCTTATCAGTCGGATAATGAGGTATTAATGGAGATTTAATGTGCCTCTCATAACAGAATCCCTTGGAGAAAACACATAAGGAAATTGCTGTAAATCCACTTAATGATGGAAAGGTCCCCAAACACCATATTCCAGAGGATGAAAAATGCTGGATGCAAATGAGAGAGAATCAAGGTCAATAAGGCTGCGGGGACCGAGCTCAGGCAGCCCCGCCCCGCCCTGCCCCGCCCGGCCCCGGCACCGGCACCGGGAGGGTTTGTGGCAGCTGAAGAAACCCTCCAGTCTCGTCAGGAAAAATCAGAAGAATTTTCCCTAAGAAAAAAGACGCCAACCATAATACTTCTGGACTTGACCACTCTCAGCAAGGCACCAAGCAGCAGCCAGCAGAGGGACAGGCACAGTCCTGCTGCAGGCAGAGCCATTTCTCTCCTCCCAAGCTACCAGAACAGCCAAGCTGCAGATTCAAAACTATAACTGAAGAGCTCTGTGTTAAGCAGTCAGTGCAGCGGAGCTTCCTCTCCCCTTTACTGGATTTTGGCTCTTTTTTGCCAGTCCCTTCCCTGTGTGTGTGAGGATGGAGCAGAGCAGCAATGCCCAGGGCAAACCACACAGAGTTAGTGGCAAGTGCTCACACCTGCACGGCCATCCCAGCACAACTCTGATGGCACTGGAACGAGGCAGAAACGTCAAAGCCAAGCGGTTAAACTGCTCTCCTTTTAATCAGTTTTTACAGAATAATACATTAATAATCACGTTAAGAGACAAGATGGGGTTCCTGTATACAAGATTGTGCAAGCTCGTTAATTTAGATTTATAAAGGCTTTACCAAAGAGGAGAGGCAGTACAAAGCTTTTCAATAGAGGTAAAGCACAATTAAAAGGTACAGAACACACATTACTAACTGAGCAGAGGTTAATTCTCAAGTAGTACAGGCTCAACCACGTCCCCAGCTGCACCCAGACACGAGCATCCTTCCCCTGTCCCGCTGCCCGTGCTGCTCCAGCTCTGCAGGCACACTGCCCCACCGTGCCAACGCCCAGCTCTGCTGCCAGCAGCTCTGCCCCTCTCCTACCCCTTCCCCACCCCACTCCCACGGCAGTGAGCTCTCCAATTCTGTGACAACTCGGCTCGACAGAACAGGAACATTTCCAAGCAATACAAACCAACTCTGTGCTCACCAGACTCACCCACAGGAAACAGCATCATGTTCGTGGCTTTTTTCCTGAAGTTTATGGCAGTTACATTCAGCATTTGGTAGTAAAAGGTCTTCAAAACAAAAACTTTTAAACTCAAATCTTTGATAGGCCAGACACATTCTGATTCTTCTTAAAGAGGATTTTAAAAAGATTTAAAGAGAAATCTCACTTAGGAGCACAAAGGAATCTCCTAGAGATGAAAGCCCCAGCGCTTTCCCTTCCCTCCTCTGCCCAGAAAGGAAACCAGCACCTCTGCAGCACTGCCAGGCACAGACATGCCATTGTGTAACGTGGCAGCCCCTCAGAACGTGCCAACATCAGTGCTGAGACAACGGCCAAGCCTGAAGTCCACTCTGGGACCTGGTACCAAGGACCCTGCCCTGCTCCACTTCGCCCAAAATGTTCCATTCCTCCTCCAGTGGCTCAAGTAGGTAAATTCACAGAAAGCACCGAGATTACAGCAACAGGCCCGTGGCTGGCACCTTTTGGCAGCAGTTCTGCTACTTTTGGTCCTCTAAGCAGTGTCTTTCCACCTTGGCTATTGCACATCAAACCTAACAACATCACTTCCTAGACACGGAATTCAGCATTTTAAAACAAAACATTACGGGACGCAGGGGAAAACAGTAAAAGGACATTACAGGCAGGTTTTTAATTCTTTGGAAAGCCTAATTCTCTAACTACACCTATCAAGACTAATAAAGGACCTTCAGAGTAGGCTGGAAAAAAGAAGCAAAGGACCATCTTGCTACAAAAACTCTCGGCTCACCTGGGGCTCACTGAAACACCTACTGGTTTTAAAATAACTAAGTAACATTTAAAAAAAAACTCCAGTTCTTGTAAGTATTTTTCTATGCAGAGAAACCAAGTGATAAAAGCTGTGAAGGAAATGGTTCTTGCCCCTTCCATAAAGGAGAGTGAAGCTGAAAGCCCTGATGGTGCTGGCCAGGTGAGCCAGGCCAGCACAGAGGGGCAGCACAGGGCTCATCTCCACCTCCTGTGTCCTTGTGCCTTCTTCAGGCATCCCACAAATACTCTCCTCAACCAACAGCCAAACTGCAGAACTTTCACACATCAGTCTTAACATCTCGGATATTCAAGTAATAATTACATATTACAGGACACTTCAAGAGAAATGAACTTATATTGCTTTTTGATATGATCTGGCCATATCTTCAAGGGCATGTTTGTGCTTTGCTGCAGGGCTGTGCTTGCAATATTGAATTACATGTTCAGCACCAAAAACCCATCAAGGCTGAATAACCAGAATATTGCAATGCTACACAGACTGAGACACCGAGTAAGGCAGATCAGAAGAATTCTGTTTTGACTGAGTATTGCTCCTCCACACAACTGAGTCTCTAATAGAGGAGAAAGACTATAGAGAAAAGGAAAAGTTTACCATCCCACCTTCTCACCTGGGATCAGTTTTGGCAAAACTGCTCGACTGAGTTGTATCTGAGAGCCCTAAAAAGTGAGTTTCCTGATTATGCCTTGACAAGTAGCACAGCCAAATCAAGCACTCAATACTTTACTTAAATTGCTCTAATTCCAATTGACCACATGATTTTCCCAAGTACTAGTTGCTTACAGGTTTTAATCATCAAAATGCACACACACAAAAATGAACCAATCGTGTTTTGAAAAGAATGCGAGAAAGATTTTGTTTTCTTTACCAATCACAGACACCAAGTCTTACCACATCCCTCTGTCAGAAGTGCAATGAACACTCTGGAAAGAGCAAGAAATAATACTGACATGAAAAAGTTCAGTGCTCGCTGTCCTTTTTCAGTGCATTGAAGCTGAAAAAGAGCAGTGAGTGCTTATATACAGCCAACACGCCCCAGACCACTTCACTCATGAAAAACCCATGTGGTGTTGTGCATAAAAACCTCCTTAAATTGATAACTGTCAGTTTAAGGGGAAGGCGGGGTGAGAAATCTATAAAACACCCTGAACTGATGTCATGATATGTTTCATAAAGAACAGTGTTATATTATTTTAAAATATTTTTTATGAACAGTAAAACTTGCACTGCTGCATAGCAGACAACACGAAGAACATTTAGTAAAAACATTCACTGAACCCCCTGGCATATGTATTTAATGTCACTAATCAAAATATATATTACAGCCCAAGGTTCTGTTAAGGATCTCTGTTTGGGGTTTGTACAGTATACACAATAGCTCAGAAAAAATATTACAGTAAGGTATTTTATTTCTCCTTTTTATATTAGACTTTTCTATTGTAACTTACAGTCCCTCTCCTCTATATATCCAAACCTCTGTAACACCCTAATGCCCTAGCCAAGAAGTGTTCAGCTAGCTAATAAGCCCTATTATAAATTCCAGTTTTAGAAATTTCAGTAATTACATCTTAATAAATAGTTCAGTTTGCCCTTTTTAAATCTTAGCCTTTTGAGGAAGTCCTTTTGTCACCAAAACATGGTAGGTCACAACCTGTTAGAGGTCAGAGAGGCTTCTGCTTGTTTATTCAAAGGATAGGAAGTCCAAAGATACTTGCAATGCATTAAATATAGTTATATAATATTTACACTGTCCTCTCAGATTTAAAATTTAGGTGAAATACAACCAATAACTGATGTCAGCTACTACAAACTTTCAGTGTGGCTGGTGTTTTCTTAATAAAAGGTGTATTCAACTAGAAAGTTTACTACGTGGCTGCCCCGTTTCCTCTTGTTTCAGTTTTTCGTTAGAAATTAAATGAAGTGAATTATTCACGTGAATAAGAATTCAGGAAGAGGGGTGGTGGAGAAAGCATGAAGAATTTTCTGAATGTTTTGAGATTCCAAAATACCTGAAAACTGTGGTCCCTTTTGCAGTGCCAGTATCTAGAGGGGAGGAAAATGCAACCCAAAGAGAAGAGGAAAATCTGTTAAATTAATTAGATTAGTAAAGGTGTGTTTTAAAATGCCTCAATTCTGTACAGTATTTTACAAGGAAAGTCTTTTCTTCAGCTTTTGCAGCTGTTGTACATTCTTAGCAACTCCTCTCCTGCTCAGTCTGCCTGCGCTGTGCGAGCTACTTGCGGTCATCGATAGTTTTGATGAACTCCACGGCTGCCGTGAACTGCATCCACCAGTAGGACTCCTCTCCAGACAGACAGTTGGCATAGAAGCTGCTGATGTACTGCACGGTGGACAGCAGGCAAGGGGGGTTTGCCTGGGGCGGGAGAAGACAGAGATACAGCTTGTTTGCAAAGCCCAGCATCAACAAACACCGCCAGGTCCAGAACAGAAGCACAATTCCCTCTGTGCAGTGATCCTCATCCTACAGAGTGTGTAACCTGCCTGCAGGGTAGGGACTGTTTATCCTCGCCAGCCCCACTTCACACGCTCAGAAGGCATCAGGTTTGATGAAAGGAACATTTTTCCAACCAGGAAAAATGATTAGCAGGCCAAGAGAAAGAGGGGGAACACGCCACAATCTGTGAAGGTCATCAGGACCTCACACATATAAAGCCTGTTCTTTCAGCATCCTACATGTCAGACCATCCTCTACTCATGTCAAAGAAGACCAGCAACACAACCCAAGTCAGTCCTGGTCTGCATCTTGGTCCTGAGAACAGCATGAAGCAGGCACAGGTGACAGATGCTGTGGACATGCCTCAAACAAACTCTACTCTCCACACAGCATCTGCACCCCAATTTTCTTGGTTCCAAACGCAAAGTTTGCTTGGATTCAAAAATCATAACTCTGACCACATTTCTGACATTCCTATTCAAACCCTGGTGAACCAGATCTGGGTTTGAGCCTAGCCAGCTCCCTGTGACCCACAGGCATTATCTTTCTTAACTTTGCTTGTTTATTACAGGGATTAACCGGGGTTTGTGATCTCTGCAAAAGAACTCACCTTTATGAGAACAAAGACCAGAACAGGAACAAAATCATCAGCCCCAGGCACGGAGTCCTCGTTGGCCAGGCTGAGCAGGTTCATGATGGTGGAGCACATCCTCAGGATGCACTGCACCTTGTCCCGGGGCGTTTTGTAGGCGCTGATGGTGCGGATCTCGGACTGCGCCGACGGCCACGGCGCCTCGCGCAGGTACACCTGGCAACAACCAAACCAGCCCTCCTGGGGCAAGCTCTGCTGGACAGCAGGGCAGCTCAGCCCCCACGGGCTCACCGGTGGTGGAGAAATGGGAATATGTAAGGCAAGGTGAATTCCAACTGAAAGAGGGGAGATTTAAGTTACAGCAATGGAGGAAATTCTTCCCCGTGAGGATGGTGAGGCCCTGGCACAGGTTGCCCAGAGAAGCTGCAGCTGGGTACAGCCACAGCATGGGTACAGTGTAATTTCCTGAAGGATATTTCAGCTGTCACAGGCAGCAAAACAACCCTTCCAAGTGTAAAACAGAATAGTCCTCTCCCCATTCCAATCCCAGCCCAAATCCCAACACACATAATACAGAAGCAAAGGAAGAGAGTTGTTACCTCAGGTATCTGAAGTGCCTTGTGGTTTGCAGTCACTACTTTGGATAACCTCTGTATGTGCTCGTGAAGGACCCTGAAACACAAAAAAACAAGAGTGAAAAGTAAGCAGCAGCCAGCCAGCTGAGGAAACTTCATGTTTGACAGGACAAGAAAGACCTTCAGGAATGTGGCCCTACAGATGATAGACACCAGGTCAGTGAAATGCAGAGAATTGTTCTGTACAGCCAAGATCAACCACACGTCCTCTAGAGCATCCCAACAGCATCTGTTCTAAACCACAGGAGCCCCAAATGCATGGAAAATACTGAGTGAAACCAGAAAATGGACCAGGTCCAGTCCTGAACCAGGTTTTGATCATTCTCTCAGCACACACACTTGCAGACCTGACAGTCTGTACCCCAAATCATCACACTCACAACTCTTTTTTTCTGTTCTAGCAGTTTGTTGCAAACACATTTGCAGATGATGCTAAAGCCCTTCCTCGTTCTTTTACAAAATGTTCTGAACGAAAACATGAATTTGTGTGGCTGACTCAGACAAGTCTGTGGCAGGAGGGCTGCACAACTTCCACTGCACCAAGTGCAAGAGAGAAAACAAGTCCTTTGAATTCCATTAACTTACTGGTCACGCAAAATATCTCCATCCTGATTAGGGTAGAAGGCGAGTTTGAAAATGCGATTCATCACACTGCGCTCGATGGCTAATTGTGCATCCTGGAGCTGCTCCTCACTGGCATTCTGCCAGATGGCATCCTGAGCCATAGCCCCGTACAGGAACTGCAGAAAATCCTCCACTTGGGCTGTTTTATCATCTGCTGCCGTGAGCTTCTGGAAATCTGATAAAAAGGGAGGAAGAGAAAGAACATTTGCTTAAGTAAAAAAATATTATTTCTGATAAGTTTTTCAGGCACACTTAATGTGCAGCACTACATGCTCCAGGAGCAAGAACTGACTCCAAATTCCTTACGTGCTTCATTTAGTCAGATATGTGCACAGAGAACATAGAACCAGTTTGGTATAAGTGGCTGTTTTGAGTTTCCTGGTGCCACTGTCTCTTATGCTGTGATATTTTTGAATCTTTGATTCACTTGATTCACATTGTTACTATCCCCCATATCTTCTAAGGTGCAGCCATCAGTTCTGGACTAAGAACTGAATGCTGCAACTTGATTTATCATGTATCAGTAGATATAAAATAATTCATAGTATTCATGCCTCTGCCATGGGGCAGATAATGTGATTTAGCACAACTTTTTTGGCCAAGTAAGGTCAAATTACCTTCATTCTCTCAGCCCATGAAAAATGCAGACAATTACCATAGCTTAGCTACCACAACGTACTGTAAAGTCACAGTAATCTGTCTGTTTAGCCATTAATTCACCATCTGAAATTAAAATCATTTTAGGAATCTACTCCTCAGATCAAAAGACATATTTTAAAACATTAACCCAAGTCAGCGTCTAAATACAGAGTAAAGGCATATAAAAACTGTCTGCATTAATCTTACCTTGAATGAACTCCCTTATTTTCTTCTCCTTGCTCTCCAGCAGTAGCCTCACACAGACTGTAGTGAAGTATCTGTTGGCCACCTCTTTGTCTCTCAGGACTCTCTGCAGGAGCCTCTCCAGGTGTGCCTGTGTGGTCTGCAGGCCTTGGCGGCAGCGCGTCAGGTAAGCGATATATGGAGCTCTTTTCCTAAAGCACAGAGCCCTGTGTCACACTCACAGCAAAGAGAGAGGCTAACAGCTTTATAAACTAAACTTTATAAACTAAACAGAATCAGACTGCAAAGGGCTCTTCCACTTGTTCCTTTTAAAACTAAACAATGCCTGAATTTGGAAGCTTGCCTCACACGGGTGAGACAACTGCACCCTTTTGTGGGAAAGCAGAGATGCAACAACCTGGTTTGGTAAAGTACAATTTAAACCAAAAGGGACCTTCCCAAGCTGCTGGTGAATAAAGACAGGACTGGGAGTCCCAGGTACCTGTAGTCCTCGGCGATGGAGGCCAGCAGCTTGCGGCACGTGCGGTTGTCGAAGCGGCTCACGCAGCGCATCGTCTCCTGCAGCTGCGCCATCAGGTTCTTGTCCTGCAGGTTGATGGCCTCAGCCAGCTGGACTTTCAAGAAGCACACAATTTCATTATCTAACAAAGAACAAAGGAAAAACATTAAGGAAAAGAAACGTAGGCACGGTGAAAATAACTATCTTTGAATAGGGGGAACACATTAATGGCTTAAAACAAAACATTTATTCCCTAATGTACAGAAGTTATTTTAGAACAATTTAAGAAGCCTTTTTGAATTTTCCAGCTGTCAGAGGATAAGCCTCCATATCACTATCGTATCTAGCTTTTAGAACCATTCTGAAATGTGAAGAGGAACCCCATGAGGTGACACATTCACCTGTCTGCAAATAAACCCAGACTGAATGAAAGGATACAACACAACACATTTATACTAAGTCAACATAAAAACCCAGTAAATCATTCAAGTGGCACGACTCCTAACAGCACATGTATTTTCAGAGTCTATTCTATAGCTTCAGGCTCTAACCTGCACTCTATCTGTGATACTTCATTACAAAAAAATCTTAGAGCAGGCTGAGATGGCAGTTTGCCTGTGGAGTAAGAACGAAAACATTCTGGGGGCAAAAGGCAGCCTGTGCCCTCAATATTTATGGCAAAGAGAAGGGACCATAAATGGTGCAGTACAAGTGCTATTACACAGGGACAAGGAGAGACACACAGTGCAAAGAGCCTGTACCTTCAGGGTCTGTGTGGTCTGGGAGACCATTCCTTGTTGAATGTGTCAGCATTGGGAGGGCAACAGAATCTGCTGAACAAAGAGCCAATCTCAATTTCTTCTTTGCATCCCTTAAAGAAGAAAAATATTTTCTTAACACAGTTGATGAGAGGTCTGCTTCTTCAATAAGAAATCTTTACTTTCTTTATTATTTAATACTGCCTAGAAGTTATTTAACATCATTTTAATATACAGAATTGTCAAGACTTTAGAATATCAGTTTTTTTGATACAGCGCCAGTTTCAAAGGGATTTTCTAAACACTGAATTGCTCTGTCCTCTCTGGTAACAAACATCCCTCCACCAGTGGAAATGTGACAGTTTGAGATATTTAAAACTAAAAGCACATCAAAGTTTACAATGAATCTGCATTAAGATTCTTGTGGGAACCAGTCACACAGCTTCAGCTTTTAATTCTACTTTGTGGTTAAGATGAAACCTAGAAATGTCTTTACCTATAGGAGAAAGCAGAACCTTGTGGCTGTGCTACTTGGCTTGCAGAGTCTGGGAGGTCGTCTGCAGACATGTTCTGCAAAGCCTCATCCCGTGGGGAGTCGTGCATGCTCTCACCATCCCCAAGCGCCTCTGTGGAAACCAAAAACACACTGCACCTCAAGAGACGAGGCAAGAAGAAACCAGACCAGTTTTCTGCTCATTATTCTCATTATTCTAAGGTCAGTGAGAGAATAGGGACAGCAAATAAACCAGCTCGTTCTGGATATATGAAAAAATGCACATTAAAACATACAACCCAGAAACTCCTAAGAAAAAACTGCAAAAGTTTTGGAAGGCACTTCCTCAGTGCCATTTAAAACAAAACAAAAAACTGGTAGCAGATGTGCCATCAATAGCCAGCTCCCACAAAGGATATACAAAACAACTGTCCTTGGGAATACTGATTTAATTCCCAGCCTCTGAGGGACTGTCACACAGATTATTTGACAAAACATTCCTTGTTCAGAGCTCACATTGCTCAGCTGCTAATCCTAACATTGTCTAGAATACTGAAGTGTTTTTAAGGAGTAGAAGCTATGTTGGTGGTGATTACAAAAGGCAGGTTCTCACCTGCACTGTCGTAGTTCACGATGGCTCCTTCACTGGGACTCGTTCTCTTGATTGCATTCCTGTACTTGTCCAGAATGTCCTCAGCAGCTTGTGCCTGTGCACTGAGCCTTGGGCTGGGATCATCTGGAAGGACAATAAAAAACAACAGGAGTTACCCTGGTGCTGGGCCAACTGAAAGCAAATACAAAAACTTAAGCCTACACATTTGGACTCTGTTTTTAGCCAGATCAAACAAAGAGGTGCTTGTGTCCCGTGCAGCCCAAATTCAAATGTATTAGTAAAGTCTGAGGCAAATCAGAAAACAAACAGTACAATCAAAGTGAACAAATGAAGTCAGATCCTGAGCAGATCCTCAGCACATTTATACTGCATACACAAATAGCTCTTGGGTATGTGAAGACTTCTAAAAAGGATCAGGCAAACAGAAAACGAAACACCCAGGTTCAAACCATGTTTAATGTAACACTCAAGTAACTATTACAGGACTGTGTGTACAGCTATCCTTACAGCTCAGCTGTGACAAGGACAGGAGCTCTATAATGAGGGCGGGGGAGAAGTGAGGACTTGAGTTGAGAATCCACTACATGCCCAGACAGACATGTGACAACTTAAAAACAGCCTTCAAGGCAGGAAATCTTTATCCATTTTCTTATTCAAAATGTCAGCTCTGAACATGAACTACAACAGCATGTACCTGTCTGTCAATAGCTACCTGGTGGGCACTCTGGAGCTCCAGGAGGCACACTCTGAGAGAAAATTACTATGATGATGTTATTCACATACCTTGAAGCGTTGCGTATCTGTCAGGCACCATGTCATCTTTGTCTTTTTCTTGTTTTTCTTTCTTCCTAAATGGAATAGGAGCTGAAAATGCAAGGTACTTCATCAAAGACTACTCTGAGATAATGGCCAAATAGCAGAAACTTCAAGGAAGGAGCTAATGCAGAAAATGTTCATCAAATCAACTTCCAGAAAAGCCTAAGTTTATCCATGGGGCAGAGCAGAACTGTACTGTCATCACCTACAGCCAGCTCCACCTTTAACACACAGGAGGTCAGGCAGAACAGTTTTGCCTTCCAGGTACAGCACACTCTAGGGAGCTACTAGCCAAGGGAGTCAGGGAGCTTCCCATTTTTATTTACATATTTATTTATACTCTAACCACAAAGGTGACTAAAGAGACAATAAAGGCAGTGTGAACCCTGACTGAAGTACCAAACCCACAGAGATATGATCCTACCTTTGGGCATGGCAGACACAAAACGTTTCCTCCACCAGGGCTTGTTCCTGTCAGACTTCTCATCATCACTGTCTTTCCGTTCCTCAATCTGCAGAAGGGCAGAGTCTACATTTGAGCATTTACCAAATCAAGTGTAAAGAGAAAATTTCTCCTTCACATCAGCCTTTGCTACACTGACTGTAAAAACAGAACTACAGCAGAGCACAAAGAGCAGATTAAGTCAGAAATATCTCTCCTAAAGAAGACATCCCGAAAATGCAAACCCATGGACACAAAGAACCTTAGTTTCACTTATTTCTTTTTTAAATAAAATTAATTTTCAGGCTGCTGTAGCAGTTTAACACTACAATGAATCTGTTTCTGAAGTACCACCAGTAAACTTCATCCAGTAAATTTAAGAAAAGCCAGATCCCTTTAAGCCACTCTGAACATCTGCAGCTTTATCTTATAAAACTACTGGCCAACGTTTAAAGGATAACAAAAGCGTGTTGTAATTCCTTAGCTAAAGACCTCTAATTCCCACTTTCTGGCATTAGATGCGCAGTGAAAGTGGGCATGAGAGACAAAAACAAAATGCTAAGTGGAAGGCTCACCTCTCCCCTGGAGGAGTCCTTGCTGGGAGATGAAGACGAGGACTGAGAGGCGGCCGCCAGCGCGGCAGCCCCGGCGCTGCTCGAGGCCACGGGCAGCTCCCGCTCCTCGGTGCCAGCCCGCCTGTTCCAGCCAGGGTCGCTCATGGGCCTCCTGCCCGAGGACACGATGTCGGAGCTCCTGCTGCGCACCAGCCTCTCGGGGTACGAGTGCCTCTGCTTGAAGGCCTCCAGCTCCGCCGGCACCAGAGCGTGGCACCCGAAGCTGGGCAGCCGCGCCTCGTTGCCTCCCACGGCCCCCTCCAGGATGGGGGGGTCTGGAGGGGGGTGAGAGGGCCTTGCATAGTGCACTTTAGGCCTCACCACAGCTGACACACCTGGGGGCACAAGCAGAAAAGAAGCCACGCACATTTCTTTCAATATTATCCCAAATTACCTGCCACTAACATAGTAGCACTGAAAATGCCTGTTTATAAAACAAAGCTTCATCTTTATAACTCACCCTCATTTGAGGACAGAGGGTCAAACAATGCAAGCAAAGAATCTGTCTGAGAAGGAGGAGATGTCAACTGACTGGCTCCTGAAATACAGAGAGAACAAAGTTAGTGCCACACCAAAACTGCCTCCAACATGAGAGACACTGGAAAAACAGACGTCAGCAACAAAAGTTTACAAAACTTATACTGCAAAGTATTTGTAAAGACATTCTGTATGGAAAGATCTCTGTAATACCTTGAAATGATCAAAGAGTTACATCACAAAAAATGGGGAATTCTTGAGGAGCAGCCCAGTTCCAAAATGCAAGAGGACAGTCAATGTAATCAAACCAAATGAGGGATCTTAGATGTAGTACTCAAGTTCTAGTACAGCAAAGCACTGGAGCCTCTTTGTCAAACAAATACAGTACTGGCAAATAAGGAAAATATTAAGCTTAGTCACTAGCACTTTGAAATTGGGGAGAAATTGTAAAATTCAAGGATTCCATAAATGCCACTTGTTTTTATCAGAGATTCCATGTAAGTAACTTACCATGGGCTGTTTCATCCATGTCAGGACTTGTTACAGAATCTTTGCCCCCAAAGTCAGAGCTACATTCAGACCTGAGATCCTCAATCTTGTTAGGAATATCTTCAGATGTTGCACTAATACCTTACACATAACAAAAGAAGCATCTGTAATAGTCTTTCAAAGAGCAAGGAAGCAAAATCCTGAGGCCGTTAAAATGTTTGGTGGACAGTGAGTAATCAAGTTCCAATTCACAGTAGCACCTACAGACATTACAAAATTCTATACTTTACAAAATTCATAAAACAACAGCTTATTTTTGCTCTACATCTTCAAAAGTGTTACCATAGCCATGAATACACTCTGACAAGAGGCATTAGAAAGATACCCCACTCTTATATACTTTGCAGAAAATGAAGAACTAGAGCTATGATTTATTTAAATAAAACAAGTTGTTTTAAATGCAAGAAAGTTTGGAGTTTCTTCCAAAGCAACACTAATCTGCTAACCACTGTTTTTGCAGCACAAGGCACTTATCTCTGCTGCCTTTTTTATTTCTTCTGCGAGGTGAACAAAGAAGCACAGCTTTGAAAATCCCAGAACAAGTGCAGGAAATTGTTTGATGAGTGAGGTGATGTATAAATAAAGCACGAGCAGCACAGTGAGTGCTGGAGCAGCACTGTCAGACAGCTCACACACCTGACACAACGCTCAGGCCGGGGGTGCTGGGCCGGGAGCTGACCTCCCTCACATCTGTGTCATCAGACGTGCTGCCCAGCCCAGAGCAGCTCTCCAGCTCCTGGAGCCTCTCCTCCTGTTTTAAATCTGGAGCCTCTACAAAAGGGAGACAATGGACAGTAGAGAGAGAAGGTATCATTGCTCAATTCCACGCTCCATAAACATTCACAAGCAGAAGGAAGGGGTGGGGGGTGATTTAGTGCATCAAGTTTTTAGGGAACTCAACCATTTCAGCAAGTGTTTTCTTTTATCCTTTGGTACAGAAGGCAGGACTCTGCACAGACAGCAATGCTCTGTCTGTACAGGCATGCTAAGGAGTGTTTACTGTTTTAATTGTTGTATGTCTTAGACAACAGGATAGAGTCACATCTTCACTAACCAAAGTAAACCATGGTCCTGGATAGCTCCTACCACAGGGAAGGAAAGCAAGCACAAGTTTGCTCTGAAAACCCTTCTCTTCCCCTTCAGACCTTAAGAATTTCTTAGGTAACAGAAGTCTCTCCCAATGCTTTCCATCTTCGTTCTGCCTAGGAGCATTTTGTCCTTTTAATCCTGGAAGTATTCACAAAAACTAACTTAAGCCTAGGACAATAATTTCTTGAAGAAAGAAAAAGAGAAAGAGGCTGCTGTTTTGCATTCTATGCCTCTGGAAGAGTCTTAGAATCATGCTAAAGAAATACGCAAAAACTGCCCGATTCTGACCTGAATCACTTGGTAATACTTCCACACTCCACGCCTCACTTGTGGTTTCTGATATGGTTGAACCTGTGCAGGGATCAAGCAACACGGATCCTGAACCTGGCAAACACAGCAAGCTGCCTAGCATGTTCTCTGCAGCTGCACCTGCAAAAGTAAAGCCGGAGCGTATGGCTAGAGCTGGGCTGGGGCAGTCAGCTCTAGAGACAAAAGGAAGAACACCTCAAAAGTGTCCTTGGTAAAGCAATCAGGAAACACAACGTTGAAAAGAAACCAGTAACTAAGCACAGTCCAGGTCATGCACACAATTTGCTCCTAGAGCAAATCTCCAGTCGAATCTGTGGAAATGCCCCTGTTGAGGAAGGGAGGAGGATGAGGAGGAGGATGAGGGCTCTGCAGCCTCGGGTTCCAGAGCACACAGGACCTACCCAGAGCACAGCCGTTACCTGCGATCTCCTGCAGCCGGTCCTCGTCAATGTTGGGGTCGAAGTCACTTCCCAGGACATCTGTGCTCCAGGTCTCACTCACAGTTTCTGAAATGTCTCTGTCATCAGTCAAACCCATCATGTCACGGATTTCAAACTTACGGAGCTTGTCATCCAGGTTATCCTGAGTTGTGGCTGTGGAAAAAGAAGCAGTTCTTGATTTTCTGAAAGGCTTCTTCAATTATTGCACATTGAAAGCCTGTAAGAGTACGTTAGGAAAAAAATCCCAAACAAACAGCCCCCTAATTCTACCAGGTAAGGCAGTGGTTAAAGGAAGGCCTGTAAAGCACTATTACACTACTCAGGAAATGCTGCCTGAAAAAAAAATTGAGACATTAGAAGAAAAATCTGGAAGTACACATGGTAATCTATCAACTAAATTGACAGAAAAAATAAATGAAATATAGTGCTACAAAGACACTGATACAATTCCCATAGAGGAACAGGATCACAGAAAAGCTGAGGGCTCCAGGGATCATTCCAGCCCAAACTCCCTGCCCTGGTCAAGGACACCAGGTTGCTCATGATCATGTCCAGTCATATTTTGAGCATCGCTAGGCTGGAGACACCACAACCTCTGGGCAACCTGTTCAATGTTGGGCACTAAAGCAAAAATTATCCAGATACTTCCAGACTACTCCAATCCAAATCATCCTATTCCTGAAGGAAAGAGCTTGATATCAAGCAAAACTTTACACTTTTCCATAAGGGACTTAAGTCTCAAAATTACAGGGGGTTTCCTTTTCCTAACAACAGACTACAAAGAATTTTTTTTGGGGGGAAAAAAAACCCAAACGAAAACCACAAATAAATACAAGAGCGATTGCACAAGGAAAATGTCTACTTTTTTCCCTTGAATTCGTCCGTTTTGCAGCCTCTCTCCACCAAGACCTTGGCTTTAGCACGTCCAGCAGCTGAGGCCCTGGGAGGAGGGTGGCACCTGCCTTGCTCGTGCTCCAGCAGCTGCAGAGCCTCCACGCCGTTGCTGCCCGAGGGGCCCGCGCCCAGCTCCGACACCGACTCCCCCTCCAGGTCCAGGGAGGACACCGAGTTGGAGCGATTGGAAGGGCCTGGAACACAGATTCACTTGAATAACAGCTCCTAAATATACAGCATTAGCAATTCAGGACACAAAACTCACCAGAAAAATGAAATTAAGTAGCAGTTCCAACACAAAATATTGAATCTCACCACTACTGTACTTAGCTGGAACTTAAAAGCCAATAAAGTCTTTGTCTTTAATTTATTTACTTGCTCATGAATTTGTTTTCTTATTTTGAGGAGACAGAGCAAAAATGAAGTTATGGAAGTTATACAAAATAATGCAAAAGTGATGTGTCCCAACCTCTTCCATCCCACAGACATCTGTGCTTTGTTATGTCTGCGGTTCACATAGAGGAGTTGTGCAGAAACTATTCTGAGACATGTAACAGCTAACTAGAACATGATGAAAAATAAGTCTGAGACGTTCATGTTTAGAGCTAAGTTAGATTATCTTAATAACTAGTACTGCACATAAGTTTAAAATAAAAAAAAACAAAAAACCCTCTATTTTCTCTTTTTAAACACACTTAGTCTTTTTCTTCCCAACACTCAGATTCAGTTATGCCTTTGTAGGTCAAAATTTAGCTCCAGGCTTTATTCTCTGAACAACTAAGAAAGAAGACACGCTCTCAGAGTGAAATAGCACAGTCTTCAAAACAGCAAAGCCAAGAGGCTGCATTTAACACACCTTCCTTTTACAGTTAAGGGGGAAAAAAACCCAATAGAGCAACAAAACTTCTTTCAAGACTTAAGCAGCCCTTCACCTTCAGATATTCCTTCCAGATTGTCACTGCAGAGGGAGAAGCGCAAGGTTTTGTCAGGTTTGCCATGGAGCTTGTTCTCGTCAATGGGGACATCTCCCTGCCCACCATCTGCAAGCTGCATGTTTAACACCTGCAGGGTGGCAGAGAGAAACAGGACTTCATTCAAATCACCTCTTTTTCAGGTAATTAAACAGCAAACAAAACATCGGAGACATGTTTTTGTGTTGTTAAGGGAACAATCAAATCTCTAACATTCTGTCAGAAAAAAGACAGCAAGCTCCCAAGTCAGAGCCTGTCAGGAACCACCCCATGGACGTTAGGAATGTCCTGATAACAAGGGAGCCACAGCTCCCTCATCACCCCCAGAGCAGAGCAGTGTGGAAAGGATCTGCAGCAGGCTGCCAGAGGAGATAATCCCAACCACCAGGCAGGCAGCAAAGCTGGAAGCAGCAGCTGTGCTACAGCTGGGGAAGGAAAGGGCTGAACACCAGCCCTGCCCCAGGAACAGGCTGCGGGTACTGATGGCACTGTGCGCTCAGCTCTGCCCCCATGACAACCTGGGCCTTTCAGGAGCTGCCAAAACCATCAGGATCAGTGCTCCAGTTCTGCCATTCACTGTGTCCCTGGACCCAAAGGACAGGGCATGCAGAGACACAGCAATTTCTTAATACTCAGACCAAGAGCCCAGGCTGCTCTTAAGCTCCTTAAGTGAGGGAACAAACCCACCTCCGCCAAAGGCCAGTTTGGAAGCTACAACCCCAAGCTCAGTAAGGATTTAAACTCCCATTCCAGTTTTATTACCAAACTTAGCTTTGCACCCTCCCTGTGTGCTATTAGAGCAGACAGAGGCTGCATGGTTCAAAACATCTGAGATGTCATCGTTTGTGGATACCTCATTTTCTGACATCATTCCTGGAGTAATCTGTGGACCTGTCCCCAGAGAAATCACCAGCACTTCTTCTGGCTGCACTTCTGGAATAGTCTCCTGGGAGGATCCTTCATGATCTCCATGCTGGTCCATTAGCATGTTTGATCTACTTCTGCTTCGAGTGGCTAAGAAAATATTTCAAAACATCCACATCAGAAAGCTTTTTCTTTTGTTTAAGGAGGGAAAAAAACCAATACAATGGAAATACAGAACTGTAGTGTTTTAATTAGCAATACACACTAAGTAAATTCTCAAAATCAAAGTATTATTAAACTTTTGAGAGATGGAACTGATGTTTAAACTTCAGTACTGCCCTGTGGAAAAGGAAACTCAACATAAAAGTTGAGAAGCAGAAAAACAAGGTACACTGTGACCTGTTTGCCAACAGCAATTCAGCCTATTCCAACCACAGAAAGACCTTTCATACATTATATGAGAAAATTAAGTTCGCTACTTAAAAAATGTCTAGGTTTCTGTGGTTTAAAACTCTAATTAATTTGTTTAAAAGGCTTTTTCTCCTCAGAAGTAGGAAATCTTATTCTAACAGGTGTCTCAAAACCAGACACACAATACAACATTAGGTGGTTTGCTCTGATTACTTTTCCACTCTTATGTCCCCTTTTCAACTGGCCTCAGATTCCCACATTTGGCTCCACAGAAATAAAAACACCCACATGAAATTAAGGTTCTAAGAATGGCAGCATGACACCAATTGCTACTTTATTTGACCCAAGGAAAACAAGGCAAGTGTGCACAAGTGGCAGCCAGATTCTGATTATCTGGCAGAAGGGTTTTTATAACCCACATGCACACAAAATGAGTTCATATACTGCAGAAATCTGCCAGGGTGGCCCAAAGGCATGCTGAGTGATGTGACACGAGTCAGAGTTGCACAGAAGAACGGAAAGAGGGCATTACCCACCAAAAGGGGTTACTAGAGTTATGTGAGCTGACAGATTGGTAGCAGAGGTATCCCAGGCAGTAATCGCTGCCAACTGCTGTCCTGGAGTTCGAAAGCATTAAAATGAAACAAAAGAAACAAAAACTTAGAGCAAAAGAGCTATTAGAGCTATTTTATACCATAAAATAAATGCTGTAAAGTGCCACTACTATAGAGGTGTAAGACCAGAATCATTCAAAAGCAGAGTTAAACCAACATGGGACAGGTTTGTTTTGGGGTGGTTTTTTGCCGCTTATTGGACTCTGTATATTTTCATCCTTTTACAGACCAACACCAAATCTCTCAAACAAAAATATCCCACATGGTCATATTCACATAAATATATACTGAAGAAGAGTACCACACTTCCTAGTTTAAAAGAAATTATTATTAATATGGAAAAAATCTAGACCCAGAAATCCTATTCAAAAAACAAAACCCAACCAACCTAAAATTCCATTTCAGAATACTGACAGTTGGAATTAGAGCAGGCAAGGAATGGAGAAAGGACAAACCTTCTCTTGTCAGTACATACTCTGAAAGTCCTACTCCTGCTTGTTCACCCTCCTGTCCATTTGTTCTCTAACAAAAATGTTAAACTTATTCTATCCCACTAATTAAATGCCTCTGCTTCCATCTTACTACTTTCCTAAGCAATTTTCCCCCTAGATCTGCTTCCCATCTTTCCCTTTATTGTCACTGCCAATCACCACCATTATGACTCCCAACCAGTCCAGAAACTTTCTCCAGTTCAGGCTGGAGTGATGAAGGTCATTCACCACACTTGCATTAGACACTAAGGAAGTTACCTGGGTTTAAGAAAAATTCTTCACTATCTACACAGAAAAAGTAGGAACTGCAGGTGTAGGTGAAGAGTAAGCCCAAGAGATGAGTGAGAAAATGGCACAGAAATGCCCGAGGTGTCAGGAACCAGGCGGGGGCTCCGCTCGCTCTCCTTACCTATGGGCAGTCGGTTTTTTTTGTTGGCTGGAGTAGTTGCAGGAGAAAGCTGGGGGGTGTTATATGGAGTCATTTCAAGGCTGCTGCTTTTCCCTGGCTTGTTCTGGGGTAAATTTGCCAGCAAGTTTTCCAAAGCCATCCGATCTTCCTTGAGCTGATCGCTTGACATCACGTTCCGCATGAAGCCAACCTAAACACAGACAGCGGTTTTGGTGAGAGCTGCGGTGCAAACCAGCCTGCTTTGGCCAAGGTGGGGCAGGAGGGAGGGAGGCTCCAGGGGCCCTCTCCAGGAGCAGGGGGCACTACCAGGGCAGTGAGCTGGCTGTAGGTCATGTACACCACGGTGCGGCTCAGCCCCTCCAGCAGGTTCACGGCCGACATCGGCGGCGTCTCGACCGCGCGCCCGTCGATCACCACGTCCAGGAAAGCAGCAACGCAGCTCTGAGACACAGCAGACAGTGAGAATCACACACCATCCCTACAGCTTGGGACGAAGCTTATGGCAGGACTTAAGCAGCCTACAGAATAATTCAAGTTTCGCTTCCTGTTTCTGAAATCTTAGGATAGAATAGCAGATATTTCAAGATCACTGAAGAGCAAGCAAAGAAAGTGTGCAGTTACTTTGAGCATTTCCTTCATTCCTTTCCTGCATTCCAAAGTATTACTTACTTAAGTGTCCTCTTACAACTAAAGGGAAAAAAATAATAGCAATAAACAGGCCCTTCCTGAAGGATCTGCTGAGCACGGACTGAAAATGAAACAAAGAAGCAACAACGACATCACTTTCTAATCTCAGTGAAAATGTAACTTGTACAATAAATCTGTAGCTTTGTGTGGTGACTGTGTAACAACTGGAATTATAAAAACCTGCACAGATACAAGGTTACCAAGGATGCCAACAGGTTTTTAAACACTCGACAATCTATCGAGGGTCATCAGCTTCACTGTTGCTCTGATGAAGGTACCTGCTCTACGGCTACGGATGGATTCACACTAACAGGAAAAGCTGAATAAAAACCGGAAAACTATGCAAAAAAGGAAAGTTACTTGCACTAAGAAATTACTTGGTGTTAAAACAGGCGTTATACTGAGGCTGTTTTCAGATCAAAGTGCTTTGTTAGGTTCAGTTGAAAAACCACAGACAGGAATTCAGTGTTTCACAGAATCACAGAGTGGTTTGGGTTGGAAGAACCTTAAAGACCACCCAGTGCCAGCCCCCATCATGGGCAGGGACACCTTCCACTAGACCAGGTTATTCCAAGCCCTGTCCAACCTGGCCTTGAACACTTACCATGCTCAGTTGAAAATACCATTTAATTTAATTTTTAAAAATATTTTCTTTTAAGAAATATCAGGTCAGAGTAGAAGCAAGAATCCTCAACCCTTAATTCTAGTGTTCAGGATTTTTTTCCCCAGCTTCATTCAGGATTTAATCTGCTTTTCATGATATGTAACTTGGAAATTTAATACTTAGTAAGTCCTTTGCAAAGTCTGAAAAAGGAGCTGCAGAAGGATGATGACGTATTCACCAAATCTTGGATTTTTTCAGCCTGGATTCTTACTTTGTCAAATTTAGCAAGGCTGCTCTTCGTACGTGGATCTCCCTCCTCAGAGCCTGTCATTGCCAGCTGCTGCAGAAGTCTCCCAACCTGAAATCAAAAAGAAGTACACAGAATAAGCCTTTCATACCATGATGGACCTGATTATAAAAAATATTCAAAAAACCTCCGCCATTCTAAATCCTTTTTCATTTAATACTCCAAGGAATATTTCTGATTGAGTGGACAGAGATTTGTGCTTGCTTTCAGGGAAGAAAAATATGCAAGAAGCTTTAGGAAAAAAAAAAGCAGTCATTGCCTTTAACAAGAAAATGTGCACACAGTAGGCTGTGACCATCCATACTTCCCCCTCCCAGGAACAAAGCATGTTTTGTTTTTGCAACACGTCAGAATTGAGAGTTGAATCTAGGTCATCTAAACCTAGAGATTTTCAAAGGCTGCATATATTTTACTAAGGAGAAATAGCAGGAGGGCTAACCCTTATTTCAGAGCACATATCCCTTATTCATCTCCAACTGCAAAGCAACCCTCACTTTAAAGAGCTGCCAACTGCTCTGCTGCAGCACGTGAGCAGTGACACAGGACAGGATTGCTGCTGGATTTCAGAGGAACACTGAGCAAACTCCCCAGCGTGACTGCACTGTAGGATCACTCCCTGCCCACTTTACAGACAACAGTAAAAAGCAGGTTTTGCTCTTCACGTGGAGAAACATCCTCAGTCAGACAAGTGTTGCTCAACACCTTCAGATGACTCCTCTGTGTAACATCATTAAATTGTCCAAGTGTTTGCATAATGACAAAAGCTGGTCATGAGGGCTGGGGAATGCTCCAAGTAGAGCACTGGACATTACAAGGGATTTTCAGCAAAGTATTTCATTCTTTTTTGCAATACCTGGTATAATATTTAACATTTGCAAGAACAGCATAACATTCTTTTTCACACATTCCAGAATTCATCTTCTAGTCATTTTTATGCCTTAGCTTCCACCCCTTAAAACAGCTTTTACAAAGGATATTTGCAACTCTTCTAAGGGATACAGGAATACATGCCATCAATTTTTTCAAGTCAGTATTTTAAGCAAACAGATAAACTTTGCAGCCTGCCTTTCCAGCAGCAATTAACACAAATATTTTGTTAGCATTCATTTTATAAGGAGGATAGACAGCACCTTCACTTGTACTGCAGTAGCATCAGTTCTAGAGAGAATAAAAAAGCCATTTATATATTTTTAAGACTGCCTGGCTGTGAATCATACCTGCATCAGATTAAATCTTGCCACCTCATTGATAGGAGCATCAGAAATGATGCCGTACTGCTCGGGGTTGACGATGGCAGGGCAGATGAAGCAGGCCAGAAGGAGATCTGTGCACATGGCTCTGACCTCGCCAACCTCCAGCCTGTCCACACACGACAGCGTTTTGTACATCTGCGACACAATCCACCTCAAGCTGTGGGGAAAACAGTACGTGTTTTGTTTGAGATAGCCAATGAATTTGTTGACCAGGGTCACCAGCTTGGCCTCGTTAGAGTCAACCATCTCTTGGACTCTCTGCTTGAACTTTTCTGTGCCTTTCTCTCCAAATAACTTCTCCTGCTGTACTGGGGAGAATCTCTCAATTAACTTGTTTGCGTCGGTTTCCAGGTGGTCTTCGTCCTCAACCAGAAGCTGCATGATGGGCTCATGTAAGGTAGCAGTAAGAAAAAGTTTTGCAGAAAAGAGTCCTTCAGAGAAGAGCTTGAACAGGATGCTGAAGGCACAGGTGCCCCGCCTCAGCAGCCGCCTGGGGTTGTCGCTTTCCTTCAGCTCAAACTCGATCAGGTAGCGCAGCACCTGCAGCAGGTAACTCTCGTCCTCCTGCATGATGCAGTTGCCATAGATGGAGGTGAACACTGTGTGAATGACACTCTGGGTGTTGTCCTGGTTGAGCTTCTCTCCAGCAACCAGGCAGGACGCAATCAGCCTGGGGTTCTCTCTCAGTCTGTTCAGGAATTCTCCGTAAGCAGTCTCCTGGAATCCCAGCTGCTTGTACCCATCCACAAACTGCGTGTCCTCCAAGATTTTTGCGTGCTGGCAACATTCAGCGGGAGAAGCTTCAGCACTTTAAAGAAAAACATTGAAACACTTTAAGTAACTCTTAAGTAAACAAACTTGCTAAGAGACACCATGTGATCTCTCTATAAACCAGGCTGCCACAGAGCAAAAAGTCTTTCCAGACAGTTACTACAAATTATTTCAAATTCTGGATAGCTTGCTCTCATGAACAGAAGCAAAACTAACACGGGTATTAAAAAACCAATTGCTTCAATGGCCAACAAGTACCTTTTGGTGTGAGATTCCCCAGCTGAGGTTTGGCTTACAGCCCCACATGGTTATGCCAGCACAGCAGGGCCTGCAGGCTGTGAGGGCTGGCAGAGGGTGGGCAGTACCTGGTGATGATGAGCCTGTCCAGGTTGATGCGCTGCTGTTTGGAGATCCAGGCCGTGCGGTAGAGCCGCTCCGCCGTCTTCAGCACGTCGGCGTTGAGGCGCTGGATCAGCGCCTTCTCCGAGCTCACGTACAGCCGCTCCTGCTTCAGGTGGTGGGCCAGCGTGTGGATGTCCAGCTTCACCATGGTGCCCCAGCCCTGGCACACAGAGCAGCGAGGGTCAGCCCTGCCAGCCCTGCAGTGGGCACAGGCTCACTGGGGCAGGGCCCGCTGCTGTGCCCTCCTCAATCCCACCCTGCTGAGGCACACTCCCAATAAATGTTCCCAGTGCCAGCTCCATTGTCTGGCACACAGAGCAGTGTGGGTCAGCCCAGCAGGGTCAGCCCTGCCAGCCCTGCAGTGGGCACAGGCTCACCGGGGCAGGGCACGCTGCTGTGCCCTCCTCAACCCCACCCTGCTGAGGCATGCTCTCAGTGGAGGTTCCCAGTGCCAGCTCCACTGTCTGGCACACAGCAGGCCCACTGGCACAGAAGCTGAAGGTATTTTCAGCTCGCCCTGGTGAGCAGGAACGGAGCACAGCCCTGCCACAGCCCTGACCACACCTCAGCTGCACCTGGCCTTACCTGGGGACACGTGGCCCTGGCCACAGCTCAGGTGACACAAGTTCAGGGAGAGGGAGAGCAGCCCCCATTCCCACTCACTGTCTGGGAACAGACTCCTTCACCCTAAAGCCCATCCACACAACCCAGCACTACCCAAGGACCTGGGTGCTGGGATCTCAGAATTGATGGTTAACTGCTTCATGTCTTCCCCACTAGAACTAACAGCCACAGCAGCTAATTTGGGAAGGACAGGGATTGAGACAGATTTCACCTGTAACAGACCACAGTATGTTACGTGTATCAGTAACGGAGATGTCACAGGGCTCCCTTCAAAGCAATGCTACAGTCAAAACAAAAACTTACTTCCCACAACCTGCAGTGACTCTGGACAAGCCTTGCTTCACAAACCCCTTCAGACCATGCTTGAGAAACAAAAATAATGGGCTGGAATACCACGTGCTGGCCCAGTGCTCTCCCCTGCCAGTGTTTTAAAGATCTGTTTCAGTGCTCAGCAGAGCAGGAGGTGATCCTCACTGAAGAATACAGATTAGCTCCCTCATTAGGCACAGGTGTCCCATTTGCTGGGTTTCTGCAGCCTGACAACCAGGTGCACTGACAACCATCACTGCTCCTTCTGTAATTAAGTCCTTTCATCGACAGTTTTAACCTCACAACCAGAAGCCAGGCAGATATGAACAGAGAAGCTGTCACTATGCATTAAAAAAATTGCAATTTTATTACACCCCAAGGTTTAAAGGCCATTCCTAGCAAACACAGAAAACTGGGTATAAAGCTCTTTAAAAAAACCCCAAACTCAAAAAGACCCCAAACGAAATTCAGCAACCCTAACCAGAGGCTACAGCTGATGCATCCAAAAATGAGATTACGACAGGAACTTGAGGGATGTGCTAATTCAGATGTTTTTAACTGGGACAGTCTCAGAGAAATGATTAGAAGAAGAAACATTGCTATTGCTGCCAAAGTTCTTTGTGAAACAAATAATAACTTCTTGCAACAAATTTATTTTTAGTCTCAGAACTTAAGAGCTTGCAAAAAAAAAAAAAAAAACAAAACAACAAACCAGCAGTAAACTTGCTACTGCCTGCAAACACAATAGTAACCAGTCTTTAGGCTGTGAGACAGTGCTATCAGCCTGCAAAAAGAAGGTGAAGCCATAAAAGCACACACAAACAAGACCTGCAGAGCTGCCTTCTGCCTTTTCAGAGCTTCCCACTGTAGGGCTGTGCTCAAGAGCTGCTCATATTTGATCAAACTGAACAGTTTTCGTTGGCATTTTCCACTTTCAGGTGTCAACCCACAGTCCCCACTTTCCTGGACAGAAAGTCACTCCAAGTGGATCTCCTGCTTCTAAGCAAGTTTGGGAAGGAAGAGGAGACCCACATGGAGTACCCCTAGGAAGGGCCTGTAGCCCCTGCCTACAGTCCTTTGCTTTGCCAAATTTCAAAACAAGTCTCTATTTTTGTGTCACTGGTTTAAGAGCAGCCAAGCTGATTAAACAACTCCTGAGGTGTTTCCTACACTAACAAGCAATTTCTCCTGATTTCACTTAGGGTCTTTTTCTGGTTTTGTTTGTTAGAGATGTTTCCAGCACAGGGATGGGCAAAGCTCCCTAAGCAGCCTCTGAGGAAGGTGCTCTGCTCCTTCCTCCTCTGCCCACGGGTCAGAGCAAGCTCCACAAGCCCTGTCAGCACAAGTCCACACAGCCCCACAGAGTGCAGGGACACACACATTAACCCACCTGCCCAGCAAAAAGAGCTCAGACTCCTGCACTGCACCATTTGTGATGTCACCTGAAAAACACTGACAGCAGAAACCTCACCCTGCTGGAACGTGAGGTCAGCACCCAACAGAGGAACAATTTGGGCACCTCCTCATGAAGAGCAGACACTGAGGCCCTGAGAGGGCAGTTGCCAACTGCTGTGCATTCTGATTTCTCCTTTAAAACTAATTGCCTCTCTCAACTCCAGGCCCAAAACAAGGCTCCAAAGAGCACCCTTAGCTGCATCTGTGCTGCTAAATATACTGGTCCTGTGACTACCTGATAACACCCCATCAGTTGGCCACTACCCACGTGTGTGTCTTATCTGCCTCTGCTGCAGAACAGCAGAAATAACGAAAGCCAGAGCAGAATTGATTCAGAACTGAGCACAGCAGGTTACTGTGTGCCACTGCTTTGTCAAGAGCTGTGAAAATCCACAGGGTTTTCTGTCAATCCACAGGACAGCTGCATGACAGCAGCTTTCACCCTATGTACAAGAAAACTGGATCAGCAGCTTCCCCAGCCTGGGAACCTCCATAAAAATCAAAGTGGCTCAGCTGCAAGGGTTGTTGCTGAGATCCAGTTCTGTGCAGAGGAACACCTCATCGCTGCCTTCCACCAGCTTTTAAATGAATTGTTCTGAAGCCACAGATGCACAGCAAGCAAGGGCACAAACGGCTCTGTCTCCACCTGAGGTCCCTGGCAGACCTGGGAACAGCAGGGATGTAAAGCAGCAGTTTAATACACAATGCACTTCAGCAAGGCTCAGGGAAGAACACCCAAAAACCCAGTTGGGCAAGTTGCACACTCTACTCCTCTCTTCAGACACTGCTATTACCCACACAGCTTGTCCTGAAAGAACAAGTTATTGTACCACTAACACACCTACCTGACACACGCTGCTCCTCCCCAAAATCTCTTCCCTTCTCAGCAGAACAAAGAGACAGCAGCTGCATCCTCTGACCAGGCTCCACAAAGTGCACTCCAGAGCACTTGGCCACAGCCACACTCAGTGACACACACACCATGGAACAGCTCCAGAGCAGAGCCTCTGCTGATTCCTCATTTGCCAGATTACCTTATCAGCTGCTCATAAACAAAAAGGTGCCTGTAATTACCCAGCAATCTGGTTTATGACACCAGGCACAACACCTGAAATAGCAAATATCTGTACACAGCTATATAAAGGAGTCACTTTAGGATATTTAGATATCCAACAGCCTGCTATGGCTGAAGGAACAACAGATATGTAAAATTGTGCTATGTGCGGATTACTTTTCAATCCTGGGATTTCATGTTGATATGGAAACAATTCCATTTTCTGTCAGCTATTTCAAGACTACTCAGGAACCTACAAGTAACTGTGACACAGTAAGAGCAGCTTAGCACAACAACTCAGACAACTTCCCTTCATGATGCTCCACATATCAACAACAAAGGCTGCATGACCTGACAGCATCCCAGATGCCTTGCCCTGCTGGCAGCACACATTTGTTCAGAACCTGAGGCAGTCTGTCCTTTGATGAACACAGGACACAGATTGTCTCCCACTCATAAAGTCCTGGAGAACATGACATTGAATCTTCAGGTGCTGAACTCCATCTCACAATGTCATGGGTTCATCCTGTGGCGTACAGGAACACACATCTCTCTTGCATGTTTCTGTGATTCAGTGACAGAAAAGAGATTAGGTAAAGTGGTGAACTCTGCTGGTACACCAGATCCTCCTCCTGTGTTTCCTGCTCAGGGTTACTTGCTCCTCCTGAGTCTCACTATGCAAACTCAACTTCCAGAGCAAGTTTGGGCACATCTAACATAGGCAGGGCAGGGCAAGGCAAAATCCCTCCATCCTGCTGAAAAATAACTCCCAAGCAAGCCTGAATGGCTTCCAAGCTAATTCAGCCCTGATGAAGTACCCCCTTCCTCATTAATATCTATAGTAGCTTCTCACAAGCCTTATTTCTCAACACAATATAACTGCCCATCTCTCCTAGCAGAGCCCTTTTCCAGCAGGATGGTTCACCATGACCCAGGGCTCACTGCTGAACCCTCACGTTACAGCACCCACCAGCTCAAACACGTGTGTGACACACAAAATGCAGGTCCACTGTCTAATTGTCATTAACAAGAAACTCATCCCCTCCCTTGTTTCTGCCCAGAGGCTGCTCTCAACTAGCCCAGGACATACTGTCCATATCCACGTGTGAGGAGAACCTCATTTCTCATGTCACATAACAGAAATCATCAGTAAAGGACAGGATCAGCTGGCTAATAAATTATGGCACTGCCAATGCCATCTATTGTGGCATTGCCATGTTGAATAAAATCAGCAAAAGCACATAACCATGCTAAAATCTATTCCAGTAGCTTGTGATGCCAGAAAGTGGAGTTCCCTTCAGGTGAGGATCACAATAATAAACTTTCAGCCAGAGCAAGTGCAGAACTTGAAGCTGCACAAACTGACAAAACCAAATTGTTCTCCTGAGAGCAGCTCCCTTCGCATCTGCAAGGAAGGGCAGATGCTACTGAGGAGAGTATATTCTCCATTATCTGACAAATATCACATCAAAATCCGTGTGTTGAGCACCTTAAACAATTCTGAACCCTCCTCAGCTGCAGCAGTTGAAAGTGTTTCCTAAAGCCACCATCCTGCTGCTTTTACAGAATATTTCAGATTTCATGGACTGCCCCTGCCATTTCCCCTCCATCCTCTCCAAATTGCAGCTTCTGCTCGTGAGTGAGCTGCATCGTCCGCCAAAACAGCACTTTACCTATCAGCAAGTGAAATGTCACATGCCTGCTCCGAGAGCTCCATCCCAACAGCTCTCAGAGCGCGGTATCATGACTTTGCAAGAAAACCCCCGATACAGCCTGCACGGAGCTCTCCAGCCCCAGGGGTCTGCGAGGGACCAAAAAGGGAAGTCACGGCACTGGTCAAGTTTCAAGTTTTAAACCTGCCCGACACAAAAGCCACGCAGGAGCGGCGGCACGAGCGGCTCCCGGCGCCGCGAGGGCCCCGCTCCGAGGGCTCCGGTTCCGCGAGTGCCCCCGCAGCGGAGCGCGGTGCCCGGACCGGCCGGGCGGGCAGGGCAGGGCTGGCCCGGCGAGAAGGGCACGGAGGAGCCCCGGCAAACCGCACCGACAACTTCTGCCGCCGGCCCCGCGCCGCTCCGCCGCCTCCCGGCGCCCTATCGCGACAGACCCACCCGACATACCCTCCGCGGCTCCGTCTCTGCTCGGCTGCCCGCCTTTCCTCTCGCTGCCCTGGAAAAACCAAAGCGTTTTGTCAGGCCCCGGGCCTTCCTCCTCCTCCCACCGCTCCCTCCTCCTCTCCCTCCTCCTCCTCGGGGGAGGAAGCCGAGCGCTGTCGCGGGATTCGAGCGTGTCCCTACCCGGCCAGCGCCCCGGCGGCTCCCGCTGCGGCCCGGGCGGGCGCGGCACTGCGCAGGCGGCGACGGCGCTCCTGGGACTTGTAGTCCCGGGGCCGGCACCGGCAGCGGGGCCGGAGCGAGGCGGAGCGGGCCGAGGGCCGGGCGGAGCCGGGACCGCTCCTGGAGCTTCGCTCCGCCGTCAGCCCCGGCTCCGCCCGGCCCCGGCTTATGCGTGCGGGGCTCGGTGTCGCGACATGGCGGGGCCTCGTGACCTGCTGGCAGCGGCGGGGCGGGCAGCGGCCGCCCGGGGACGGGTCCCGGTGTCTCCTCGGGGCGCTGGGCACACGCGTGTCACCTCATGCCCGGTGGGGGGGGCTCTGCCCGGAGACCCTGCACGGCCCGGCCATGATGCCGGCCCGGCTCCAACCTCCCCGCGCCTCCCCCCCGACAGTGCCCCGGTACCGCCCGTACCCCCGGTGCCCCGGGAGCGTCGGCGCCCCCCCCACCGGCGGGTTATCCCCCCCGGCCGGTAACCATGGAAACTTCCAGAAGTGCCCCCCCCACCCTGCGGCCGTGGTCCCGCCCAGCCAATGGGGACGCTCCGCTTGGCTCACGCTTCTCTGTGGCCGCGGTCGGCGGGTGGAACCAATGGGGCGGCGCGAGGGGGGCGCGCCGGGCACGGCGGAGCGGCCGCGCGGTGCTCGCCAATCGCGGGAGGCCAGCTTGGTAGCAACCGGCCAATGGAGAAGCTCCAGCGAGGGCGCGGCAGCCAATGGAGAGGCTCCACGAAGGGGTAACGGAAGGTATAAAAGGGCGGGCGGCGCGGCCTGGCGGCTCAGCGGAGATCGGGGCGCGGCGTTTCTGCACGGTGAGGGCCGGGTGCGGTAAGGGCCGCACGGGGCTGGGCCGCTGCGGGGGGGATGGCGGTTGGGGGCACGGAGAGATGGGGTGAGGACCGGGGGTGATTCCGCATGGTGGGGGCTGGGTGGTTGCGGCGCGGGGAGGGGTGAGCGGGGCGGCCACGCACGTGGCGCCTCCGTTGTGTAACCGGCGGCCTCTCGGTAGGTGGGCGCAGGTGAGCGGTCGGGATGAGGCTTCTGCTGCTGACGCTGCTGGCGCTGGGCGCCGTCTGGGCGGACGACGAGGAGAAGAAGGAGGATGTGGGCACGGTGGTGGGCATCGACCTGGGCACCACCTACTCCTGGTGCGTGGGGACGGGCACGGGGGGCGGCCGGGCCCTTCTGGGCGGGCAGGGCCTGCGGGAGCTGCGGGGAAGCGCCTGCGGGCCCGGGAGGGCGTGGGGAGGAGCAGAAGGGGAGGTGGGGGGGGGGATGTGTGCAGGCCGCGGCCCCGCCTGACCGTTCCGTTCCCCCCCAACCCCAGCGTGGGCGTCTTCAAGAACGGACGCGTGGAAATCATCGCCAATGACCAGGGGAACCGCATCACACCGTCCTACGTGGCCTTCACCCCCGAGGGGGAGCGCCTGATCGGGGATGCTGCCAAGAACCAGCTCACGTCCAATCCGGAGAACACCGTATTCGATGCCAAGCGGCTCATCGGCCGCACGTGGAACGACCCCTCCGTGCAGCAGGACATCAAGTACCTGCCCTTCAAGGTGGGCCCCGAGTGCAGAGGCAGGGGGGCTGGAGGGGAGGACTGCAGTTCGGGCCAGAAGAGGCATCTGCTCACAGTGCCCCATGGGAGGATTGGTGTGTAAACAACAGTTCCTGGAGTTAGCTGCACTCAGGTTATGCCTGTCATAGAGCTTTGGCTTGATTTTTAGAAAGAACCATGGGAACAGTTTGGAATGGTTGAATGAGACAGCATCCTTTGTTCTCCTCAGGTGGTTGAGAAGAAAGCCAAGCCCCATATTCAGGTTGATGTTGGAGGTGGACAGACAAAAACATTTGCTCCTGAAGAAATTTCTGCAATGGTCCTGACGAAGATGAAGGAAACAGCAGAGGCTTACTTGGGGAAGAAAGTAAGTGCACAGGAAACACTGGTAACAACTTGGATTAGCAGCTTTAGGAAATGGGAGAAGGGTAGGCTGAGCCAGGACTGACCTTGCCATCCCAAACCAGTCAGTGCTGCTGGCTCTTCATCTCTGAGGATGGGCTGCTTGTTCCAGCGTTGCTCACAGACTGTAACAAAGCTGTCCCTCCCTGCTCAGGTGACCCACGCTGTTGTCACGGTGCCAGCCTACTTCAACGATGCCCAGCGCCAGGCCACCAAGGACGCGGGCACCATCGCGGGGCTCAACGTGATGCGCATCATCAACGAGCCGTGAGTAGCCCACCCTGTCCTGCCCCAGGGGAGCTGTGGGCTGGTCCCCAGCCCTGACAGCCTGTTCCCTCTACAGAACAGCTGCTGCCATTGCTTATGGACTGGACAAGAGAGAGGGAGAGAAGAACATCCTTGTATTCGACCTGGGCGGTGGAACTTTTGATGTGTCCCTCCTCACAATTGACAATGGAGTCTTTGAAGTTGTGGCTACTAATGGAGACACTCACCTGGGTGGAGAAGACTTTGACCAGCGTGTTATGGAGCACTTCATCAAGCTCTACAAGAAGAAAACTGGCAAAGATGTTAGGAAGGATAACAGAGCTGTGCAGAAGCTGAGGCGGGAGGTGGAGAAGGCCAAGAGAGCTTTGTCATCTCAGCACCAGGCCAGGATTGAAATAGAGTCCTTCTTTGAAGGAGAAGATTTTTCAGAGACACTCACTCGAGCCAAGTTTGAGGAGCTGAACATGGTAAGTTTAGAAAGGTAAAGTTACACAGCCTCAGCTTTGGATTGGGACTGGGGAATGTGCAGCATCTCATGCTGTGACACTGCACTTTGGAGTATAAATAACTCTGTGTAAGCAGGCAGCTGTTCCTGCCAGGGAGCTGGGCCTCAGTTTGGCATCTCTGCTCTGTAGTGGTTGTACTTTGTACCCCTGGGGCTGCACAATGGAGTTGCTGGGAATAGTGTCTCACAATCCTTGGGATTTTATCTTTGCAGGACCTGTTCCGTTCCACTATGAAGCCTGTT
Organism: Zonotrichia albicollis; assembly: GCF_047830755.1. Classification (NCBI taxonomy): domain Eukaryota; kingdom Metazoa; phylum Chordata; class Aves; order Passeriformes; family Passerellidae; genus Zonotrichia; species Zonotrichia albicollis. The sequence continues at coordinate 11,717,666 of NC_133839.1, read as the reverse complement.
CAGAAAGTCCTGGAAGATTCTGACCTGAAGAAGTCTGATATTGATGAGATTGTCTTGGTTGGTGGATCAACTCGCATCCCCAAGATCCAGCAGCTCGTTAAAGAGTTCTTCAATGGGAAGGAGCCTTCTCGTGGCATTAACCCAGACGAGGCTGTGGCCTACGGCGCGGCCGTGCAGGCTGGAGTGCTCTCTGGGGACCAGGATACAGGTAATGGCACCTTCACTGCCACCCAAGAGTTGACTCAACAATGGATGTTGGGCATTGACAAGCAAATGCAGACAAACTTGGATCTCTTCCAGTCCTTGGAGTTCTGTGCCCCTGAGGCCTCAGGATCTTGTCTGCAGCGTTGTGATTTGTGTTGAAGTTGTGTCACAGCCTTGCCTTTGATCTGTTCCAGGTGACTTGGTCTTGCTCGATGTCTGTCCCCTGACTCTTGGCATTGAGACCGTTGGAGGCGTCATGACCAAGCTGATCCCAAGAAACACCGTTGTTCCCACCAAGAAGTCTCAGATCTTCTCCACAGCTTCTGACAACCAGCCAACTGTGACCATCAAGGTCTATGAAGGTGGGTGTCAGCTGCGGTGGCCCATGTGACAGCTGGAATCTGTGTGCTGTAGGGTTTTCATTCTTGTTCCTGATTGTCACAAAGGCTGTAGGTACTTTGTTCATGGAACTGTGTCACTCACGGTTTCACAAAGTACAGGCCACAGCTGGGCAAGAAAGTAACCCTGTGTCATTGTTTGTCGCAGGTGAGCGTCCCCTGACCAAGGACAACCATCTCCTGGGCACCTTTGATCTGACGGGAATCCCTCCTGCCCCTCGTGGCGTGCCCCAGATCGAGGTCACCTTTGAGATCGACGTGAACGGGATCCTCCGTGTCACGGCCGAGGACAAGGGCACCGGCAACAAGAACAAGATCACCATCACCAACGACCAGAACAGGCTGACACCAGAGGAGATCGAGAGGATGGTCAACGATGCTGAGAAGTTTGCCGAGGAAGACAAGAAGCTGAAGGAGCGCATCGATGCCCGGAATGAGCTGGAAAGCTACGCCTATTCCCTGAAGAACCAGATTGGGGACAAGGAGAAGCTGGGTGGGAAGCTGTCCTCTGAGGACAAGGAAACAATAGAGAAAGCAGTGGAGGAAAAGATCGAGTGGCTGGAAAGCCATCAGGATGGGGACATAGAAGATTTCAAAGCACAAAAGAAGGAGCTGGAGGAGGTGGTTCAGCCCATCGTGAGCAAGCTGTACGGCAGCGCCGGCCCCCCGCCCAGCGAGGAGGAGGCAGCAGAGAAGGACGAGTTGTAGATACCGGTGTCCCCGAATGTGGTGTGTGTATATATTGGACTCAGGAACACTTGTTTAAAATATTGAACTCTTAATTTGGAATGTAACTTTGAATCTTCACTCGTGAGTGGAGCTGGAACCGCTAGCCCGACGTGGCTGTATCCTGCTTTTCGTTAGCAGTTGCTCGATGTCTGGGGAGGGGAGCGGGGTGGGAGTGTAAATGTGGGTTTAGAAGTATTGGCAGTGGAACATTCTATTTAACAACTTGGTCATGTGAACTTGGTGTAGAGCTTTTCTACCTGGAGTGACCACAATAAATTTGTTATTTACACTGGACTCTGTTCTGGTTCTGTGATGTCCATGACCCAGCTCCAGCCAGGATCTGGATTAACCCTGAAGGATGGAGTGCAGCTCACCCCCTCAAGGTCACCTTTCATGGGCTCCTGGAGAGTGGGAGGTTTGAAAGCAGGAGCTGGGCCTCTGTTGCCTTGAGGTGAACTGGGGTTCAGTTTCTGAAGGGAGAGGGTGGACTTGGACCTCACTTCAGTTTTACAACAGATCCTGATAAGGAAGGGGAGATCAAGCCTGAGTAACTGCTGAAGGGGCAGCTTTTATTGAGCTGGGAGAGGGAGGTTATCCACCAGAGCCCATTGCAGGCTGTAGTGGTGGTGCCCAGCAGTGAGGGAGGAGCTTGGCTTAATTATGTTTTCCTGCAGTATTAAAACTTGAGAGCTTTTAATAAAGTGTCATATGAAACAGACCAGTTTTCTCAACAGTGAAAACTAGTTTACACCTAATAAAGGTTCTTAGAAAAAAAAAGAAGCCTAATTGAAATTTGGTCTCTTTATTTAACTGATCCTTATCCAATCCATGGGATTAGTTAAGTCCAGAATGGCCTTGTCTGGTGCCAGCTCCAGCAGTGCCTCAAAACACCTTGGCTCCTGCCATGTTCCCTGGGCTGGGGCTGCAGCAGGACCCTGCTCAGGCAGAGCCCCTGTCCCCCAGGGGCACTGTGCCAGCTGCCCCAGGGTAAGGACACGGTTAGGGGGCACAGGTAGCCCCAGGGGCCGAGGCTGGTGCTGTGGGGACTCTACTCGATGAGGGTGACCAGGCAGTCCCTGTGAATGTGCCCCTGGGTGTCCATGCCCCCAAACACGAACAGCAGATGGACAGAGGTGTCTTCAGCACGGCCCTCTCGCAGGCCCTGCTGGAGGGGCTCAGCTCTGTCAGCTGCTGCCACAGGGGGCTCTGTCCCAGCTGGGGTCCCTCCTGTGTCCCCGTGTGCCCCAGCCTGCCAGGGAATGACACACATGGCGTGGTCCAGCCTCCCGCTGGGCAGGGGAGACTCAAACTGTAGGAGCGTCCAGTGCTGCCTTCCTGCAGTGCAAAGATACAGTCACAGCTTAAACATCACACACCAGGCAGTGACACCATGCATTCAGTCCTGCAGTGCTGGAACTCCAGGGCTTGAGCAGGTAATGTGCTCCCCAGCTGCCCGGCATCTTCCCTGGCACCCTGAGAGCAGCTCCCTACCTGTGTGATACTTGTACGTAGTATCCAGTGTCCCATCTGGACCTATTCCACCAAAAATGTACACGTGCTCCTGGAATGCTGCCGAGGAGTGGGATGCCCTTCCTCCAGGGACATCCCCAGTGGCTGGGATCTTCTCCCATCTCATGTCATCTGGTGCAGGAAACAACACCTCCAGGGTTATGCATTACACAAACCCCACGCAGTTTGTTGATTTAAACAAAGAAGGTAATACTTTAAGCACTTAAGAACTAGCATTTCAGAAAAAACATCCCCCCAATCAAAGCACAGCTCACAGGTACTGCCCTGCAGTACCTCCATCCACACTTACTAGTGTCAATGCAGAACAGGTCATTGTAAAAAACATCTCCAGCTAAACCTCCATGGATGAAGAGTTTGGTCCCAACTGCAACCACGGCGTGTCCATGCCGAGGGGAAGGGGGATCACCATGAGTCTCTGGCTGGGACCAGGCCAGGGTGGCTAAAAATGGGAGCACAAGGGCATTAGGAACAAAACTCTGGAAATTCTACAGACCAGCAACCCCAGAGCCCTGCCGAGGCTTCCCATCCAAGCCGGGGTCTGAAGTCCCAGTGAGCACATGAACATAAGGGCCTGTCAAGAGAGGAACAGCCACCCATCCATCTCTGAACTCCAAACAGAGCTCAGCAATTCCAGCCCTCCGGCTACACCCCAAGGCAGCGCTCCCGTGCCCCAGCGGGAGGTACCTGTGTCGAACACGTGCAGCCGCTGGTCCTTCACCGGCTCCGCTCCCTTGTCTCCACCCCCGAACACGAAGAGCCGGGCCCCGATGGCCGCCGAGGACGTGTGGAATGTCCGAGGCTGCGGCTGCTCCCCCCTCACTGCAGGGCTCTCCCACGTTCCTATTTCTGGTTAAGACACTTGATTAACCGAGCAACCAACACGGGCACGGAGGCCGGGCCCGTCCCGCGGCCCGGGGCACTCACCGGGGTCCAGCACCTGAACGCAGCAGCGGTTCCCGGCGGGGTGCGCTCCGCCGAACACCCAGAGGCGCGGGGGGCCAGCGGCGGGCAGCATGGTGGCGTGCTCGTAGCGCGGCCTCAGTCCGCGCCAGCCGGCGGGGACCCAGCGCAGCGGAGCTGTGGACGGGAACAGGCGATCGGTCCCGGTGTCCCGGTCCCGGTCCCGGTCCCCGGCCCGGCCCGGCCCTCACCCAGCTCCACGAAATGCGCGTCCGCGAAGGCCCCGGCGGGGTCGGCACCGCCCAGCAGCAGGACGCGGCCGGGCAGGAGGAGGCAGCCGAGTCCCACGCGGCCGCGGGGCCGCTCCCCGCGCGGGCTCAGCCGGTACCTGCGGGGCGAGGGCGGCGCTCAGCGCGGGCTGGGCCAGCCCGGGCTCCCGCCGGTCCCGCCGCCCCGCTCATCGCTATCCCCCCACCGCCCCCGCCCTCCCAGCGCCGTGCCGCCGGTGCCCCCGCCGCGCTCACCACTGTCCCGGGCGCGGCCGCCGCCCCGGCTGCAGAAGCGGCAGCGCCCGCGGCGCCATGGCGGCGGGGCCGCTGCCGGGCCGGCCGGCCGGAAGTGCCGCCGGAAGTGCCCTGCGCTTCCGCCCGCGCCGGCGGCGCGCTCCGCCGCCCGGAAGTGGCGGGGGGGGCCCGCTTCTGCCCGACCCGTGCCAAGATGGCGCCGCTGGACCTGGACAAGTACGTGGAGATCGCGCGGCTCTGCAAGTACCTGCCCGAGAACGACCTCAAGGTGCGGCCGCGGCGGCGGGGCCGGGGCGGGCCGGGACCGGGGTGGGCGCTGCCGGGCGGGTCGGAGCGGGCGGTGCCGGTGGTCCCGGCGCTGACCCCGACCCTGCCCCGCTCCGTCCCGCAGCGCCTCTGTGACTATGTCTGTGACCTGCTGCTGGAGGAGTCCAACGTCCAGCCCGTGTCTACGCCCGTCACCGTCTGCGGGGACATCCACGGGCAGGTAAGGCCGGGCCGGGCCGCTCCCGGTGCAGCCCCGGGCCGGGGTCGGTGCCGATGCCCGGTGCCCCTCACGCCTCTCTCCCCCCGCAGTTCTATGACCTGTGCGAGCTGTTCCGGACCGGCGGGCAGGTCCCCGACACCAACTACATCTTCATGGTAGGTGCGCTGGGCGCGGCCCCGCCGGGTTTGACAGGGGCTGAAACCCCGAGGGGCTCCCGAGTCCCGGGCCCCGCCCGGCGCCGGTGTTGGCTCCCGCCCGCCGGTTGTACTGCCGGGAGCCCCGCGGGGTGAGGCAGAGCGTCCTGCCCTGCCCTGCCCTGCCCGCGTGTCCCGGGGTCACGTCAGGACAGCGGAGAGGGGAGTGCCCAGCCCACAGCTGACGCTCCAGTGCCCGGAGCCGCCGCGGGTCCCAGCAGGTGCCGGTGCCCTCCAGCGCTGGGTTCCTTTGCGGCAGGGAGGATGGGGAGCGGATGTGTCACTGTGCCCTTTCTCCATGTGCCTTCAGGGGGACTTTGTAGACCGGGGGTATTACAGCCTCGAGACGTTCACGTACCTCCTTGCACTAAAAGCCAAGTGGCCTGACCGTATCACGCTGCTGCGAGGCAACCACGAGAGCAGGCAGATCACCCAGGTGTACGGGTTCTACGGTGAGTGCTGCCTGTGCCTGCAGCTCCTCTGCCTCGGGAAACCCTGGCAAGGGTGCCCAGGGGGGTGGGGGGGACACGGGCTCCAGGGCTGTCCTTTGGTAACAAGGTCACTGTGTTTCTGAAATGGAATGTGTTTAAGGCAGATCTTGCTGCTCTTTTCCTCTGGCACCTGGGGTTTCTGCTTGTGCTCTGGTGCCACATTCAGGCACAGGCAGAGCAGGAGGTGCTCGGTCCCTCCTGCTGCTGGAGCTGGTCCTGGCCAGCAGCAGGACCCAGCACAGGGCTCCTGGCAGGGCTCGTGTGGGTGTGCAGCTTCTGCTGTCAGTGTTTGCTCTGCCTGTTTCCTCTGATCCACAAGGAATAAAACTGTTCTCTCCAACAGACGAGTGCCAAACCAAATACGGGAACGCGAACGCCTGGAGATACTGCACCAAAGTGTTTGACATGCTCACAATAGCAGCTGTAAGTGCAAACACCACGCTAACACATTGTCCTGGTGGGAGCTGTGAGCTGGGGCTCCCCCGCCAGCCATGCTGAGGTGCTCGTGTCGTTCCCCTGCAGTTGATAGACGAGCAGATCCTGTGTGTGCACGGGGGCCTCTCCCCAGACATCAAGACCCTGGACCAGATCCGGACCATCGAGCGCAACCAGGAGATCCCTCACAAAGGCGCCTTCTGCGACCTGGTGTGGTCAGACCCCGAGGACGTGGACACGTGGGCCATCAGCCCCCGTGGGGCAGGCTGGCTCTTCGGGGCCAAGGTCACCAACGAGGTAACTCCCTGCTCAGGGCCACACAGCCCAGCGTGGGCTGGGAGCTGAGGGGCTCAGCTCAGTGTGGGGTTTGGGTGGAGCAAGGGCAAAGCAGGGCACTGAACTGCCCTGTCACACCTCTGCCAGTAACTCGTGGTGGTCTGGTGGAGAAGCTTGGCTTGTGCCAGCTGGAAAAAATGAGCCACTTGAACCTAAAAGCACAAATGTAACTGCCAGATGCACTAATACCCATCTTGCTTTTGAAAAGTGTGATGTGGTGGGACTCACTAGTGTCCCTGGGCTCTGCGTGCAATGCTTTCCTAAGGATCTAGGAGAAAAATACCCTTTTTAAAGCAATTCTTGAGTTAATTTTGTTGTGTCTGCACTGAGCAGACTCCTCAGGGCTCTACACAGTGGCCTTGCCAGGCTCAGCCTGTGCTGTCCTGTGGCCCTGGCACAGCACGGTCAGGAAGGGCTCAGCCTGGGGACAGCCCAGCCCTGCTGCCTGCGTGTCAGCTGTTCCCACCTGTAGGTCCCAGGGTGTCTCAGTGCTGGGTGCCCAGCGCTGCTGTGCTCTCTGTCCTGCTGTGGGGCCAGCCCAGGAGCAGCATGTGCTGGGGCAGCGGCGCTCGGGCCACGCTGAGCTCACCTTCCCCCTTCCCTTGCAGTTTGTTCACATCAACAACCTGAAGCTGATCTGCAGAGCGCACCAGCTCGTCCACGAAGGATACAAATTCATGTTTGATGAGAAGTTGGTAACGGTATGGTCAGCCCCCAACTACTGCTACCGCTGCGGGAACATCGCGTCCATCATGGTCTTTAAAGATGTAAATACAAGAGAACCAAAGTTATTCCGCGCAGTTCCAGACTCAGAGCGTGTCATTCCTCCCAGGACAACCACGCCGTACTTCCTCTGAGCCCCGCCCGCCTGCTGTCACCTCTCCCTGTCCTGCCCCTTTACAATATACTTTTTATTGAGCACTTTGCTGCTGAAATGCTGCCTCTTGCCTTTTTTATTTTTAAATTATCTAAATTTATTGTGTATTATGGTGTCTGTAGCAAGTTTTTTTCCCCACCCCTAGATTAATTTCAGAGTATTTGTAATATGTCCTTGAGATTTGTACTACTGCATGTAGTCCTCGCCTAGTCCTGGGTTAGATGAACCGATTCCTTTAACCACCACGCTGCGGGAGCCGCTCGGGCCGCTCTCTTGTTCAGCTTTTTGTTTTTGGTAAGTTTTAAGAGATTTCAGCAGCAAAGTCAGTGCCCGGTGCGCGGCGGGGCCGGGGCTGCCCGTGCTGCGCTCGCGGCGCAGGACCGAGCCAGCCTTTTCCGAGTGTTCCGTGGATCCCAGTAAAGCGGTCCAAGGGCTGTTCCCCGTCCCCGGTTTGTTCCGTTTGCCTCGGGATCCCGATTAAACCCGCGAACTGCTGCAGCGACGGGATTTGTACATTAAAGTCATTGTTCGGATTTTTCCCAGGCTCTGTTGTGTTTTTGTGGCGGGGCGCGCGGGCCGGGGCGGGGCGCGGCGGCCGCGCGGGTTCCGCTTCCGGCGGGGCCGGCGCCGTTTCCGGCGGGCGCGGGCCGGGCGCGGGGATGGCGCGGAGCACGCTCTCGTCCCGCTTCCGCCGCCTCGACATCGACCAGTACGACGAGAACCGCTTCGTGGAGGAGCCCGAGGAGGCGGCGGCGGCCGAGCCCGATGCCAGCCCCGAGGTGGAAGCGCTGCTCAGGCAATATCCTTTGGGCCGGGGGGGCCGGGAGTGCCGGGCAGCGGCCGCGATCGCGCTCGGGCCGGGGCCGGGGCCGCGCTGCGCGTCCCGCACGTCCCGGTTTGAGTCCTTGACCGCCGCCGCACAGGCGAGGCGCTGCGGGCCTTCCACACGGCCATCCGCAGCTCCCCGGGCAACACCAGGAGCCAGGCGATGAAGGTAGGGCCGGGCAGGGCTGCGGGCACACACCCGAGCGGCGCCGCTGCGCTCCGTGAGCCCGGGCTGGCACGGGCATCCCCCCGCGCCTGCCCCTTCCTCCTCCTAACCCCAGCTCTGCTCACCTCCTTACAGAAATAACCCAGCCTGGAGCGCGCCCGTCTCTTGCCAGACGCGAGCCTTGGATCGTTCCCAGCTGTTCTCCTTCTCACATTTCTCTCTTTGCCTTGTCTTCCCAGGAGCAGGCCCAGGGAACGATGCTTAAAGTCCTCACATCTTTTAAAAGCAGTGAAATAGAACAAGCGGTGAATTCCTTAGACAGAAACGGTGTTGATTTGTTAATGAAGTACATTTATAAAGGATTTGAAAAGCCAACAGAAAACAGCAGTGCAATATTACTTCAGTGGCATGAAAAGGTACGTGCTGGGGGCACTCTTGGCTCAGCCACGCTCGCAGGGTCCTGGCCAGTGCTTTCAGGAGAGAAGAGAAGCAGGTGGTGGCAGGGCCTCATCCCTGAGGAGCTCGGTGTTTCCTTTCATCTTTGGTCTCTCTGAGCCTGCATTCACAAAGCCTTTGCTGTATTTCAAACCTCACCCTCTGCCATGGGACGAGGGGACAGGGCAGGGAGTTCTCCCTGCAGGGGAAAGCCTCGAGCTGCCCTTGAGATGTCAGGGAGGGACAGGGCAGCTGCAGCCTCCTCTGGGGCGCAGCTCAGGGGGGCTCAGGCTGGCAGTTTGCATCAGCTGAGTCACAGGCTTCAGCAAACCTGTTTGGTTCGCCCAGGAGAGGATTTTGAGGTCTCCAGAGATTGCAGTGGGGACCAGCAGGGGCCTCTTGTTTCTGTGCAATGTCAGCTGTGAAACAGGGGCCATGGGGTGTGTTCAGCAGCTGCCTGTGGGCCTCCCTCCCTGTCTGTGGTGGCTGAGGCACATCCCCGAAGCAGCTGCTGGGTGCCCCTGCCCCCGGGGAGAATCCGAGTGAGATTCATCCGAGGTTTCAGCTGCAGCCCTGGCTGTCAGTGCTCCTAGGAAAACTGATTCCTGGGAATGCTGCAGCTCCCTGTGCAGGGCAGCTGCTGTCCTTTTCCCAACGTGCAGAGCTTTTCCTGCTCTGCATAAAGCTGGTGTACCATGACTCCAGCTATTGCTGCTGTCACCAGCTTTGCCAAGCCTTGACAGGGAGGAGGGAATTGCTTGAGACAGCAAAGAACATGTTTCTACTTGGGTTTTTTTTTCTTTTTTTCCTGTTGTTTCCACTGAGGTGCTCTCAGGTGAGCGCGGGTGGTGCTCCCAGCGTGGGAGGTGACACACCACCACCCTGACTGGTCCTCAGAGCGTGCAGGGACATGAAAGGCATCTGGTCCTCTCTGTTGTGAAAGGAACAAGGCGGGTCTGGGTAGGCAGGGTTTAAAGCCTGCTGTTCTGCTTTGTGGCAGTCTGGTAGGATGTGTGGCTTGCTCAGAGCAGAGTCAGCTCAGTGGTAGCACCAGTCTGTCCTCTGGAAAAGGCCTGTGGCAGGTCTGGGAGCTCAGGAGCATCTACCTGCCAGTCCTGCTCCAGGTGGGCGCTGTGCCTTTGTCCAGCTGTGCCCTTGTCCAGTGTTCCCCAGTGCCACGTCTCACTCTGCTCTCATACCGTGTGCTCTGTTGGAGTGTGGCTGCAAAGTAAATGCCCCACTTCCAGCAGCCAGCTTAAATATTCTTTTCATAATCACCTCCATCTTCTAGACTTCAGAAGGAAAGACTGTTCACATTGAGGGACACAAATGAAACTGAAGCAAGCCCTTCCTCATCCTCCTCTCCTCAGGGATAAGGGAGGTGGGCATTCTGCTCTGTCAGTGACTTGCAACACTGGAGCCCTCGAGATCCAAAAGCTGCTTAGACTGTGGAGAATGACAGTTTCTAGCTGTGGAGAAGAGCCAGAGTCCCTTCTGTGGCTGAACTCTTCGGTGTTTGCTCTGTGTGGGGCGTGGTGACGCTGTAACCTCTCTCCTTTCCCACAGGCACTGGCAGTAGGAGGCCTGGGCTCCATAATAAGAGTTCTCACAGCAAGAAAGACTGTGTAAAGACTGTTAACTTGGACAGAGGTGACGGTCAGGTTTGGACTCAGAAGAAGGAATGAGCTGAAATTACACTGGTCCATCTTTATTAGAGATTGCAATCTACTGAAATCCTACAGTAACCTCCTCTTGGAATGCTTTTAACCTTAAAGGTGGGGGAAGAGTAAAGGTATTCCTGCATATTCCGACTATCACATATAGGAGCCAAGACATTCTCCTGCTCCCTTCTTTACCAGGCAGAGAGAAGGCACACTCCTGCCTCCTACACTGCAAGTGAACAGGTATTTCAGATGCTGCTTTAGCCAGGTGTGGTGGTGCAAGCTCCCGTGTGTCCTGCTTAGTCCCAAGGTAGCTGTGTCCAGGCTGAGTCCTGCAGCTGAGGGTGGGAGAAGGGCTCTGGGAACGGCGGCTGAACGTGTGGGTGAAGGACTCTTGGACTCTGGGCTTGGGGTCATGTAAAGTGAAGTGCCTGCTGCATCAATAAAGGTCTTGGATCACGCGAGTTAAATTTATTTTCAGCTACATTGTAATTCTGACACTTACTCCAATGCAGGCCTGCAATAACCCAGTCCAAGCCAGTGTCCACCTTTTAGGACTGCTCCTAACTCCAGCAACTTAGAGAATTTGTCCTCAAATCCAGCTCTGTCCTGCCTGTAGGGAGTGAGACCAAGCTCAGCAGTCCCAATCAAGACTTAGAAGATGCAGTGAATAGAACACATAGTAAGGACCCTGAGTTTGATTTTTATATTCTTGTCCACACTAGAAAGTCAAGCAGATGCTTCAGGACTTATGATTTAAGTATTAGTGTGTCCTCTGGCCAGGCAGGACACACTCCTGGATCCATGGCTGTCCCCTAGCCCTCTGGCAGGGCTCCCTGCCCTTTGGCACCAAGGAGCAGCTGCCTGGGGAGCCCCAGCTCCACCCAGTCCTCGCTTCCATCAGCTGCTCAAAGTCCTGCTGGGAGGTGATTTTGGAAGCACAGTAGCACAACTCATTGTGACACAGCTCCCTGGGAGAGGCCTTGGTGGCACAGCTGGCACACCCATCCTCACCCTGGGCAAAGGTGGGGTTTGGGTCATGGTTTAAAAGTCAATTTTAAATAGCTATAGCATCCCAGGGGAGATAACCACAACTATAAAAAGAAAGAAATCAAGATTAGGGGTTTGATCCAAAATGTATTGCACCACAAATTTCATAGTGTTTCATCATACAATCCATATTTACAGCATGGAAGGAAAGAAGTCCAATGGTGATAGAAAGGATTATGTATAACCACTGTTCTGAGACAAGGGAAAGTGCATTAGCTTTTTAATACATGTATACACACCAGTCTTGCTCTGATACCTAATGAAAATTCAACACTTAAGAACTAGTTTATGGTAAGTTGATCCTTTATGAGCTTTGGGATCTGAAACTGAAGTTGTTAGTGAATATATAACAAAAGCTTTTACTTTGTCACTCCGTTCCAGGCTGCCTGTCCTGCTTTCCTTGCTGTTCAGCAGTAACCTTTGAAGCCAGGATCAGCATAAACCCAGCAGTCATTCAGAGGGAGCAGGGGGGTGAGGGAGTCCTGACCCCTGGTCCCACAGAAACAGGGCAGGGCAGAGGGACATCAGATATAAATGTACTTTTTGATTGTCTATATTCACAGCAGAGCAGGGCTGAACCCTCCCATGCTCTGTCCTGTCTGGAAGTGCCATGAATCTGGTTACTGAAGACTGTTTGGACAAGCTTTAGTGTACCAAAAAATTCTGTTGGTTTTCTTAACTTCAGACAAATCCAACCTGTCTCTAAGTGAGGAGCAGCACCTGTGCCCAGTGACAGCCCCTGGGAGCTCCTGTGTCTGGGGTGGGGCTGGCTGGGAGACCAGCAGGCTCTGGGTCCTCTGGATCTGCACATTCACCTCCTGCTGGAGCTCCACTGGAGAAAGCTGGAATTGCCCTGAATATATTTAACAGAAGCATCAACTTGTAAGAGAATTCCCAGAACTGCAGCATGCTCACTGAATTCCATACAAGTGTGGATTTTTGGAAACAGGTCTCAGTTTTCAGGAATCACACAGTGCTGCTTCCCATTTGGATCCAGATTTTGCAGTGGTGTTAATAACTCTGGGCAAAATTGTGCTTCAGGGAGGAAGTGCCACCTTGGTCCCCTGTCCTTATTGTATTAGGAAAACAAGCTGCTGGAACCACAACTTGTTCACTAAGAGTTGAATTTTGCCCTCAAACCCCTCATGAGCAGCATTTCTTTTACTGTAATAGTCAGGAGTTAACAGTTAACATATTCATAACAGTTTTTAAGCATCAGTATTTGAAGTACAGAAAACCACAACCAAAGAGACAGATCCTGGTTATAAGGATTTGTTGCTAGCAGACTTGGAAGAAAAAAAATGAATCAAAATGTTTAGTACCAGCATTCTTCACCCTTTGTAACTAGATTTTTATTTTTTTAAAATAAAAGGTATTTTTCAGTGTGGATTTACAATACCTGGAACTCAGCTTTAAAAGTTTAAATGGTTTCCTACCCCTTTCCCCACTGCTAACAACCCATGGAACAGGCTAATGGATTAGTTTTAAAGGCGACTGAGGATTAGGTACTATAATTAAGACCATTTTAAATATTATTTTTCTTTAAGAAAAGTAAAATCAGACAACTCTAAAGTTGTGCTCTCAAATTAAATAATCAACATGCAGCCTTGAGGGCTGCAGGCCAGGATAAATGCACCTTAAATTACACAGTGATATGAAAAAATGCCAACCATTAGTTAATGTCAGTATTAGAAGGCAAGGCAGAGTTCTTTTTTGGTTAAAGCTCCTGCTCCTGTCCTGTGAAAGGCTTCGCAAACCATCCCACTCTCAACACATTTTCCACTGCTGGCTTCCCACAGCCAGACAAGCAGCTTTTCTGTGCCCAGAGTCACTGGACTGCAGCACCCTGGAACAGCAGCTGGAATCAGCATCCCAAGGGACTGAGCTGGCAGCCCTGCTGCCCTCGAGGTGCTCAGAACCCTGTGGTGCCAGGACCCACGAGTGCTGAGCACGAGGAGCTGCTCCCGACTCCAGCCCAGAGCTGTTCCAGTCTGTAGTGAACATGTCTCCTTGCACAGCGTTAATTTTGTAAACAGAGCCAGAAGTTCTTGTACAAAATACTGCAATGACAGTGATTAAGACACACCTGGAGCAGTGTGTTCAGCATTCTTTTCACAGAAAGAAGTGCCTGGATACTGCCTGCCACCTTCGGGTTCCCTTAAGGCCACAGAGTCCTTGGGCTCGAGATAGACGGGCGGATGCTGCCTTTGGGGGATGGCTTTGACCCAAACCAGGACATCTAGGACACAACAGCACAGCACACATCACACAGGGCTCACACCTCCGAGGTGTGAAAAAGAAACAACATGGAACACAGCCATGTTCTCATCATTTGATGGAAAGAGCTATTTATAACCCAGAATGCTCCAGACTCCAGACTGAAGAAGGGGAGGCAGCTTCACACAATCAGATCTGGAAGGAACAGCACCCACTGGCCACAGGTGAAAATGACTGAAGATTATACTTACATATATTCCTTTAAAATAATTTCAAATTAGAACTCTAGTCATTTAAACACGGTGCCTTTAGTCAGTGTAGCATCAGTGTTCCCTGAACCAGATGGTGAGGAAATCTCTTCATCTGCAGACTGAGCATCCCAACTGCCTGGGTGGGCAGGGATGATGCAGGACCTGGAGCTGAGGCAGCACTCACTGTTGAACATTCCCTAACCACCACACAGCCAGGGCAAGGCAGATCTCAGCCCACGGAAAGGAGACACAGATCTTGGTGTCTGAGCCCAGTGCCAAAAGGACAAACCCAGAGTTAGGCTCTGCTGTTAAACACTGACTCTGTTTGGGCAAGGAGCTCCCAACTTCTCTCCTCAGGTCAAGTCCACTGGGCAAAGCTGTGCTCCAGCTCCTCTGAGCACCAGAAAGCTGCCATGTCCCTCACTGAAAGGGACAATTCCTGGCACGCATACGGTCAGCTAACATTTTAATAATAAATTACATTCATTATTCTACCTAACAGTTGGAAAAAAGACACTTCTCCTAATCTCCCAGCATCTAGGAATTTTAATTGTCTCATTAGAGACCACATATGGCACCTAATGGCACCTTACCTTGTACTCCAGAGTTTCTTTGAGCATGTTTTCTTCCTCTTGTGAAAAATTCAGTAACACAGACACAGCTTTAATGAGATGGAATGCCTGAAAGAAACCACAGAGTTGTGTTTCAAACATGTTGCTGTTAGCTATTTTGTTTTATTGCCCCCACTGTACATTTTTTAATTGTAAAATTATGGAATTGGCATGAAGTGTCCTTAGGATGTGACAGGTGGCAATTTCTCGAGAAAGACAGATGTAGAAAGAGAAGGTAAGTGGCACCTTTACCTCAGACTCCCTGCAGGACATGAACTTTAGTACAACATGTTTAAGGTACTCGAAGTTTATCTCCCTGGAGTCGTTCAAGTCAGAGTTGTTGGTGACAGTCACAGAAGCATTAGGCACTTCAGAATTTGCACGTAGCTCAGGTACCTCACTGTCAGGCCTTATTTTCTACAGAAAAATAAAAAATCCACAGAAGAAAAAGAGAAATGCATTGCAGATGCTGTTAGCTTGACACTGGGAGGGGTCTGGGTTCAGGATATCTAAAGAGGGTTGTACCCACAAACTGGGCATCAACATTCATGGAGTCACAGCAGAGAAGTGTCTCCAGCTCTCCCTACACCCCAGGACAGGAGCTGGCTGATGTCAGCACTCTGTGTACATTACCCAAACCAGCACAGAATTGGCTCCATGGTGGAAGCTATCCCTAGGTAATTTTCTCCTATCACTAACCTGCTCTGAGCCTTTCAAACATGGGCTTTCTTCAGAATAATTTTCAACATCAGAGCAAAACCAACAATTTTAAAACCTCTGTTAATTTTCTTTTAAATCGATTTTTTTTTCTTGGAGAGAGAAACCATTGCAGAGGGATGCAATGGGAGTTAGCAGCGAAGCTTTTGGAATAACAGTGCAAGTACCTGCCAGCAAGTGTCATCTGAAGAGACTGAAAACACACAACCCTTACCAGCTCTTTCTGCAGAGTTTTCTTCAGTTCTGTCATTCTTTGCTGAAGTTGCTTTATCATCTGTAAGCACAGCAAAGGAGAGTTTAACACAGTACTCATTGTCAGGACCCCCAGGTATCTGGAAAAACCCATGATAAACAAGTACTGAATGAAATGATAATTAACCAACACTGACAGCTGTGAAGAAGCAACCTGAGAGCCTTGGCTTGCCAGCTGCACACAGCAGCAGCCATGTGACAGGACACTTGGGCTTTCATGTGACAGCACTGTGGAACTGAACCCAATTCACTCAGAGGGCTCTGCAGGAAAGCTGTAAATAGCATCACTGGGTGCACCTTTCTGCCCAAATACATCAGGATTCATGCAGCTTTTGCTGCAGTTTTTATTCATGGTTGGGAAATGCTTGTGCAATCCATAGAAAAGCATTTACTCACAGCATAGTGGATTCAAATGGAACAGGCCTGTCCTTCTAAGGCTGCAGCAGAGGCAGCACCAACTACTTGGCTTCCTAATTAAAAGGGGAAAGACTACCAGCTGTTTCTGTTCACCTTGTTTTTCTCAGCAATTTGCTGTTCCAGCTCTCTGTTATCCTTCTGAAGTTGAACAACATCTGCAGCTGCCACCTCTCCATTCTGTTCCACCACAGAGTTTTCTGGAGAAGGCAAATGCTCACTGTTCAAGGCCCTCGTCGATTCCTCCAGTTCTAAAACCTACAAAAATAAACATGGAGAGATACCGTGACATTTGCAGCCCAAGAACACTCCCCAGGGAGAAAGCCAGACTTCTTTCTGGTTGTCCAGGCAGGACACAACTGGGGGGCTCCTGCACACCTCCCTATTTTCCTGAGAGAATGGATTTGAACTGCACTCACGTTTTTCTCATGCTCTCTGGCCAACAGGCACTCCTGTACCTGCAGCTTCAGCTCATCAATTTCTTTTCTTGCTGTTTCCTCTATCTCCACTGCTTGGCTCTGCCTTGCCTCTATGTCCAGCTGTAACTGGTGCACCTGCAGCAAGACAGCTTCATGGTCTGGGAAAGGAGAGACCTGCTTAGTATCAGTGCTGCACATCAGATGGGAGATTCTAATCCATTTGGTCTGTCATGAAGACAGAAAGCCAGGGGACAGACAGAAAGACAGAAGAGAGACTGTCCAATTGTTAGTGAACAATAAACCATTTTGAAAGTACTAAAAGATAAAATAGGAAAGAGAAATCTAGAAAAATTACAATCTACCAGGCAAGGCCAGAACTAGAGGCTCTACTTAAATTGTTTGGAATGCAGTAGACTCATTTGGTCTAACCTTGACTGAGTTGGTTCAGTTCTTCCTTCTGTTTTAGCAGCAGATCACATTTTTCATCAATCAGCTGGTCTTTCTCCTTTATTAGGGTATTCAGATCTGAAACCTTCAAAGCAGGAAAACAATCAACAGAAGCCATTAAAGATATAAAACAGGAAGAAGGTGTTGAAAGATCCTTCAGAGGCCCAGCAGGCATCACCTCCACAATGCTGCCCTCAGGAACAGGCACTGAAGTCACTGCTGGAAGAGCTAAACCCCGCCTGGCTTCTGTGCCACCACCAGATTGTCACAGCCAGCATGTGGCAGCTGCAAGGCCCCTGAGCAAAACAGGAGATGGCCTTAAACCCCTTCTACACAGATTGGCCCAGCAAGCACAGATCCACAGCAGTCCCAGAAGAATACAGAAACCAAAAGATGGGACTAACTCCAGTCAAACTCGCTCAGCTGACAGTTCCTACTTTAAGCAAACACAAGCTCACATCATCCACTATTTTTTATACAGGAAGAGCAAAACAAGACTTTCTAGAACTGACATTTGGTACTGGATACAAGCTCCTCCCTGTGAGGAAATGTACAATTTTACCACTGCTCTGCTCCAGAGGAACCCAGATCCACTGCTGCCTCACATGCTGTGGATACGATTCTGACCAAGGGTCTTGCATGTTAGGATAAATAAATCCAAACCTAGTCTGCTCTTTGAAAGGTTGGGATGTCTCAAATACATTTGAAAACAGTCATTATTAACCAACCTGCTGTTGTAACTCCTCTCTCTGTTTCCTTGTTTCTTCCAATGCTTTGGCAATTTCCACACTGACAGTTTCTCTGCTGCTCATCTCATTCTGCAAACCATAATTAATTGAGAGGTTATGTGAGACAATTAAATCAAGTCAGTCTCTCATCTTTAACCCCAAGTCTACTAGGACTACAATTAAAGTGTTCTGACACACTACATTTTCCAAATGAGTTAGGTTTGTTTTACTGGCTGCTGCTCTCTGCATATGCAAGAGCAGCACAGAACTGATGTAAGAACCCAAACAAACCCAATGCTTACAAGATCTTTCAGCTTGAAGTATCTATTACAAAGAAGTAGCTCCTTGCTACAACAGATCTTTATTTCAATTGTGCATCCAGGAGTAACTATGAAAAAAATTTCAACTAATCTAAATCACAGTCAAAATTAGATAAACTGTAAACACCCAACTAATGCAAGTTTTTAACTTTTTGGTTTGAACACTCTGAGTGGAATCTGATGTTGAACCATTTTGTATTCACCACTGCCAACAGGATTTCCAAGCTCTTCACATCCCTGACAATATGGGAATGTATTATTTCTGCCTGATTTAGGCAGACCCAAGCATTCTGGTTCAGAAAAGGGCTATCCCTTTGTAATGCTTCTCAAACACATTTCTGCTGAGTACCAGAGATGATTTACAGCTCCAAGTACCTGCAGCCTGAACAGAAGAGGCCTCCAAGCACTGAATGTAACCCACAGTGGTGTTTGCTGCTCCCCAGCCTCAGCTCTGTCCCAAGACAATGCCAGTACCAGTCCAGCCCTTACCTTTAGCCTGTTCAGTTCACACTCTTGTTGTTTTAATGAACTCTCATACTCTTCTTTGCTTCCCTTGAGGTTTTCATTTTCCTTTTCCAATTGGCTCTGTAAAATAAAGAGTGTTTAAATACACAGTACAATTATTCTAATGCTTTGTTTAAACAATTAAACACATCTAATATTTTGCTCATAAGTATGATATCTTCTATTATAATGCCAGGAGTGCTAAATAAAAACATTCAGACAACAAGCAAGCTCTACAAGCTGTGTTAAAATCATGTTGTGAAGACTCTCACAACCCACCAGACAGTTTCTATACTTACAATCCTGTGCTGAGTTGTTGTTTTATCCAATTCCTGAGCTTTTTCAAGAGCAGCAATCTGAGACTCCAGCCCAGTAACTTTCTCATCATACTGATGTTTTTCACTTAAAATCTGTTGCTGCAGTTGTTTTCTTTCCTCCTCTAGATCAGTTTGCTTAAGAGAATAAAGAAAACCACATTAACAGAATGGTATTTTGACATCATTCTGACAAGATCTGACACCATTCCATGAGACACTCTCAAGCTGAGGAACACTATTCCTTTGGCAGCAGTGTCATGCACTCACCGACCGGAGTTCAGCAGACAAACAGCAAGAAAACAAACACTTGAATAACAAAACAGAGAAGTGATTGTCTCTGGGGATGCTGAAGACTGATCTGTTACTGGTCAGTGAAACATGCAGGATACTCACCAGCTTCTGGATCTTCAGATCCTGGTCTGCAGCTGCTTCTTTGCTCTTTTTCAGTGTTTCTGTTGCGATCCGTAGTTTCTCTTCCAGTTCTTTATTCTAAAATTACACCATTAATTAAATTCCTTATCCACTGGCACCTATGTTATTTAAAAAGTTTGCATAATACAGAGTGGCCCAGGAGGGGAAGGTAAACATTAAATCCCTGAAGCCACAGAGATAGAGAGGCTGCCTATTGACACATTCAGGTTTTAGAAATTCTTCACCACAGCACTGCTTGCACCTGAGTTATTTGTTTCTTACTACAGGGAGGATCTGCACAAAACCTCTGCATTCACCTCTAGGCCCTCCTCCACCCATGAAGTGGGGAGATACCCAGAGACACTGATCAGTTATTCTCCTTTCAAGACTAAATGTGATTAAATGTGCAGTCTCACCTTGGGCAGGGAGTGCAGTGAGGGGAGTAGGGCATAGAGGACGAAAAGAGTGGGAATCTGGTGAAATTAGAAACTGCTCACCTGTGTTTCCAGCTGGTTCAGAGCCTGGCTGTGCTGTGTCCTGTCTGTCAGTATCTGCTGCCTGCTCTCCTCCAGCCTCTGCTCAAGAGCAGCTTTCTGAAAGTTACATTGAGGTGAAGAAAATGAGCAAGGATGGACAAAGACATAAGTTGGTGGGGGGTAATAAAAATTTTCCTTTTTATTTAATTTATAAGGTCAAACTAAAATGGGACAGAATGTTTTAATATCTCTAGATAACTTTAAACTGCCTTGAGTTTACTAAGCTAAGTTCTTTTGTCACAGCAACAGAGGGGTGATGTGACTGTAGGCACCCTGACCAGAGAAAAGCAAACATCCCCAAGACCCAGCTGGGGAAACATTGCTCCAGGCTGATTCTGAGCAGGAGCATCAGTGCTTGAGAAAGAGATCAAAAAGCAATGAGAGAAAGGGGATTAACCACAGCTAAGTTTCTGTTTCCAGCTGTTCTTTAGCACTCCTGAGGCTGAGGTTTTGAGCATACCACATTCTGTTTGCACACCTGTGTGCAAACAGTTCCCCTCCCTGCCCCATGCCTTGCCAAAGAACAAGGAAAAGCATTCACTGTGCTTGTGAGGATTAATTAGAAAAACCCCCAAATTGTTCCACCCCCTGTGGGGATGGCAGAAAGCTGCTCTCCTCCTTCTAAGCACTCAGATGCAGTGCCCAAACAGACAATGCAGAAAGGCCAGCACACACATCTGTGCAGGACCTACACAGACAGGCTCAGTGCAGCCACCCCCATGTCCTGCCCAGCACAGTGTGCCAAAACACACTGCCAGGACAAACGTGCTGTGTGACATCAGCAGCTTGCTCTGCATGGGTGAGATGTAATGTAAGACCTAAAAACCCAAAACAAACTCACTAATACTGTACCTCCAAGCAGCCTTTAACTGTGTAATTACCTCCTTGAGCAGCTCCTGCACATGCTCATCTCCTGAGAGATTTCTTTCTAGCTTTTTTTCCAGGGAAGACACCTTTTCCTGCAGCTGTTCTGTATGTCTAGCTCTCTCAGCAAGTTCAAAAGTCATCTGTGAGAATGAGAAATCACAGAATCTTTTTTGTAATGAAGCTTCCAGCTGATCTGTTGTGGTTTGACTTTTGGAAATGCCAATAGAAAGGAAAGTCCTATTTAAAAAGACAATTTTACCCCAGAACACTTTCTGGACACCAAACTTCCAACTACACAAAGGTGTACATTACCCAAATGTGCACACCAGGAGCAGCACGTGCATCTGAAAGCACCTCACCTTTTGCTTCTCCTGCTCATATTCCACCTTCAGAGATTCATGCTCCACTTGTAACATTTCCAGTCTCTTCTCACAACCAGAACCAGCCACTTGAGCCTAAACATTTTGAGAAATTACTTACTTTGAAACTTAAATTTCCAACACCACATAACTGATATCTAATCTAACTTCTGCAGACATGGAGCTCTTTGAATCAAATCTCACTTGGCTCAAACTTACATTTTGCAAGTCTACAGAAAGCTGCTGTATGACAGTTTGTAGCTCCTGTTCTCTTAACTCCAGAGCAGTGATCTTATTTTCTGCATTTGTCTCAGCTGTCATTAGTTCATCTCTTCATAGAAAGAGAATAAAAACAAGTGACATACCATTCCAGGAAAATAATCTATAGCAGATAATCCTGCTGCTTATGAAAATGGACATCAACAAAATTTTCTTGTCCTAAAACCAGTCACCATCATAAATCACTGCTTGATTACACATTTTCAAATAAAAGTGACAGTTAAGCATTCAAACTACGAAAAAAAGAAATAATTTACAAAAAAAAGTATTACTATCATTGGCTTGGCATTTACATCCCCATGGCCACAGCAGAGGCAAAAATTCAGTCAGCTCACTAGATATATAAACTCTTCCAAAGAGACAGAAGTGAGCGTGAAGTAAAAACAGAGGGCAAACACAACCACTGCTGCTGTAGACGCCCAGCTCCATACCTGTGAGCCTGCAGCTGCTGCAGCTGCTGCTGCAAGTCCTGCAGGTCCCTGCTGAGCGCCGAGGCCTCGGCCCTGGCCTCCTGCAGCTCCGCTCGCGCCCGGCCCAGCTCCTGCGCCCGCGCCTCCAGCTCCTGCTCCGCTCGGCTCACACACTCTTCCTTTTGCAAAAGCTGAACATTAGAGCATCATCTTGGGCATTACAGTGACCAGTAACACTGATAAACCTTTGCACTGAAACCGGCCTGGGGCTGAATTAAGGGAGATGACAGACTATGTAATACTGTGTTCAGTACCTGCTGTTGGGATTTTGACGCTAACCAAATCTGTGTACAAGCACAAAGGCCAAAAAAATGTATGCTGGGATACCACTAACTTAATATCCTGGTAAAAATTTTAGGAAATAAAAAGTTGAAAATATTCTTACCATGTGTTTAACTTTGGCAATTTCCTGCTGCTGAAAGCCCTCCAGTTCATCGATTTCATCTCGTTTTTGGAAAAGGTTCAAACTCTGCTCCCTCATTTCTTGTAACTGTGTTTGAAGCACTTTTTTTTCCTGATAAATGAACAGAACCAGAGGAAGTCAAAGGATATCTGTATGCTCATGTCAAGTTAATGTGAGTTCAGGTAAACTCTCTGGGAAAGAAATCTTGTCTTGCAGCCATATAGCTCCTGATGGTGCTCCATAGAGAATCAGAAACCCTTTCAGATTCATGTCACAGTGAAAATTATCAAACTCCAAAAAAAAAAAAAAAGAAATCTGGATTCATTACAATGTCACGACCATCTAAACTGAACTCTTAAAAATGGACTGTGTTCCACCTTACAGAAGGACAACTTTCCCATCACAACCCCTTGTTCTTTACTTCCCTGCTGAAAAATAAACCAAATAAATCCAGAAAGACCTCCCTAGGCATTTGGGCTGGTAACAAAAACCATATGATTGGCCTCTCCCACTGAACAAAGACCAAATAATAAAAAGGGCTGAACAGAGTCGAATTCTGATAGAGCTGCAAGTGTGCAGGATGGTGTTTGCAAATACACACAGAGCTACACTACACCCCCTGAGAAAAACATCCAAGGTTAATTACCTTTTCAACTTGAGCGAGTTTTTCCATCCACTCCTGAACAAGAAAGAAAGAAAGGAGAAAAAAAGATATCAAAATCTATTTGCAGACTTTCAAGGACAGCAATTATGGTTAAAAAAAAAAGAAAAAGAAGAATTTGTACTGCTAGCAGATACTAAGCTTTGGTAATGATTAAAAAATAATCAGCAGCAGCACAGTAACAGCCAGTGCTTGAATAAAGGCTGAGGAATCATTCGTGCTACCTGAATACGTAAGTTTTATGCAAGTGAAATAAATGTGACAACAAGCCTACTGCCATTGAATCTCGTCCAAGCACAAGCTTAACCTTTCATTAGGAATTTCTGTGGGCTCTTGTTAAAACCAGTCTGAGCAGTGACAAGTTCTGCACCATTCCTGGCACTGAGCTCAGCACTCACTCCTTCCCTCAGCGCTGGCACGCTCACACAGAGGGCTGAACAATTATTTTAATTAATAGTAACACTGCTTAAAATATCAGGGTCATGAGAGTCTAAAGTCCTGCTCAAGCTCTCTTACCTTGTCCTTCTTCTCCAAGGCCAAAGCCATTCCTTCAGCCATCTTGGCTCGACTGGCCTGGTGAGCTTCATTCTGCTCCTGAAACTTCCTCATGGAGGCTACCAACAGAGAACCACCAGCTATATTAAAAACTCATCTTTTGAAATTATTTCTCACTTTCCTGTAAGTTATTTATAACTTTAAAGAGCTTCTTCTGCAAGTAATTAGCCCCATCTTGACTGTAGCACTAGCACTGTGCTACTCATTCCCTCACGCTGCTTGCGGGCTGGCAAAGGGCCAAAGCTAACAGCAGACAGGGATACTGCTCCTTGCTGGATTAGAACAAAGCTGCAGGTTTCCAAAAGGTCTTTCCTGCATGTGAGCCCCAAATTCAGCAGAAGGAGTGTAATAACAACTTCATTCAACACACTGCTGCTGCTTTTTATGCTGTAAATAAGGTAACAACTTGTGTTCTAATTGCTCACACTACAGAGGTGCACAGTTTGAAAGGAAATCATTAGCAAACCTCTTTCCTTCCAACAACAAATTTCAACTGAACTGAAGAAAAAGGAAAAAAAGAAAAATACGTACAATCCTGATGCTTTTCTAATGCATTTTCAAGCTTCTCTTTTATCTTCTGCAGATTTCGGATCTGATCAGCATAATCTTGTGTGAGGAGGGAGAACAGACCAGGAATGGACAGACATTGGGGAAGGACATTTTTAGGGTAACACAAAAATAAAAAAGAAAGGGGAAAAAAAAAAAAAGAAAAGAAAAAAGGATGAGTGGCAAATGACAATGATTTTCTCAATCAGAAAATCATTCCTGCTAAGGAATTGGGTGACCACAACAATGAACACAGCAAATAGCTCTCTACTGTCCACAGGGCTGGCACAAACAGAAGGGCCTGTCCCAGGGGTGTCAGTCACACAGACAAGAGCAGAACCAGAGAATCAACAACTGTCCCTCCCTTTTCACTTCATGTATGTGTCCAGAACAGTGACACATTTCCCTCTGCTCAGGAAAGCTGTCTGGCACTGCAGGCTGCAGGGAAGGGTTAATTCATGGCCATTGCATCCATCTGCACTCCCACAGCACTGCCCTCACCCTCGCTCAGCAGAACTGCCACAGGAGGGAATATGAACCAAAACAGAGTGTGCACACACCCTGGAGAGGCTCCTGCACAATGGAGAAGAAGATTTGCTCACTGGCTGGCTGCCTGCATGAAACTCCTGATACCCAGAGCCTCCCTCTCTTGTGTTAAGTCCCAGCCAGCACTTTTAAGTTTACCTTGTGCAAGCAGACGAGCATTTGGGCCTTTTGAATTCCATGTGAAATAATTTTTGAAGCCTATGTTTTCTTGAACTGAAGCCCAATAAGTCTCCAAAATAAAATAATCAAAATAATCTTTATCTGGCTGTAACCTTCCCTAATTTTCCAAGGCCTCCCATAAGCTTTGGGAAGCAGCAGTGCAACACAGTTCAGCCCAGTCCTGGTCTCTTCCCTACAACAGGGATGGGGAGCAGTGCCAGCCTTCACTGCAGCTTTACAGAACAAGGAATTAGACAGAAAAAACCCTCAGGACTGTTTTATGTTGAATTCTTTGTTTTTTCTTCATTTCCAAGCCCACTTCTTTAAGGATTGTACTGTGTTACTGTCAGAAAGCTCAGACCCTATCAGAAACAAACCATACACACAAGTGGGGACAGATGCTGTTTGAAACATGGGACAGAAAGCTATCCCAGCTGTTCCAAGCAATCACACAAATGTATTGTTGAAATCAGCAAATCAGTTGCCTTCATAAAAAATTAATGATGCTGGATGGTCCCTTCTTGTCAATCAACAGGGCTGCTACAAATCAATCTTCAAAAGACCCCAACCCCATGGACTTTTAATAAATTAAACCTTGTACATTCAAGGGAAAAATTTCCTATAGTAACAAGTTTTGTATATATCAGGGCACATACCAGAGAGCTTCACCTCCAGTTTTCTAATTTGTTCATTTCTTCTTAACAACTGGGATGAAAGATCCTCTCTGGAGCTGCTTCCATCAGAAGCCTTGGGAGAAAAGCAACACTCTGTAACTTACAAAATTCAGAAAAAGTGATCCTCCCATACATCAGTCTGGGATAAAACACTCTCCTGCCTAGGGACAGCACTTGTTTCTCCCATAGAGGGGAAAATTGTACTAGCACAGCAGAATGTGTTAAAAATGCTGAAGGAGAAAACCAGCAAGGCTCAATAGTGCCAGGCTGCCTGCTCCCCAGAGCACAGAGCTTGGGAAGGAGCTGGGGCTGGGACCTGTGTCCAAACTTAACTAACTTATGAGTCCTCTGGTGAGTTTTGCTCCATAAAAGTCAACAGCAAGAGCAGTTAAATGAATATTGATAAAACAACTAACTCTTGGAGGTTTTCTGAAGACCATTTGTTTTGCCATTTCATTATTTTGTTTTGCCAATTCATTATTTGTTTGCTGTTCTACAAACTTGCAAGACAGCAAAAAGAATTTCTACATGAGACTTTCCTATGGGCAAAAGGAAAAACAGCCTCAGAAAAACACAAGACTAATATATTTTCACTACAACATGTATTTAAACATTAGGAGCTCCAACCTCCTGCTTAACACAACTGAAATTTCAGCTGAGCTTCAAAAAAATTTACTTAAAGCCCAACTGTGTAAATAAGTCTTCACTCTGCAGACACCAAACAGAGACTTGCTGCTGGCTGTGCAGTGGGTCCTGCTGGCTCCAGCAGTGGGGTGACACTGCCCTAATCCAGGTTTTCAGAAATGTGACAGCCAGCCATGCAGGGCAGAGGAGCCAGAGCATTCCAGGGCCTCACTTAACCCGTGCACTCCTGGAACTTCACCGCTGGTTTAAACAATGTTTTATCGGGAAAGAGAGGAACTAAAGTGGTTTTGACTGCAACAACACTGCACACGTTTTCAGCAGAGACATATACAATGTCTCAGGTAGGAAGACTACCAGGAAGCCCAGAGGTAAAATGAAAACTGTTTACGTGGGAATGAAAGACTCCTGGCAACTACTATGCTTAACAAACCTTTTCTCTTCAATATTTAATTTCACTCAAGCTAATGATACATTTATGCATTAGGAGATACACTTACAAAGACACCACATCACGTTTTCAAATCACACACTAGACTTTAAATGCTTGTCTGCAAAACCGTAATAAAAATACTGTCAGAGAAAGGAGATTTCAAAGCAAGGTGTAACTCACAAAGTCGTCTCCGGAGTCTGCTCCCACAGACGTGATCGATTCCTTGCTGACAGACCTGGGCATGCGGGCATTTCCTCCGGGCCGGGGAGCCACCGCCGCCTCCTCCGCGATCTTCTTCTTCAATTTGGCAAACATTTTACTGCTCTACAGCCCTGAAATATCCAGGGCCTTTGGAAAGCCACGACCGCCAACGTTCAATACGCTGACACTCGGGTCTAAAGCTTCCAAACGCAGAGACTGAATTCTGAGCCTCATGCACGGGTTTACTGCATCTCCAGCGCCACTGAAGCCCTCAAGGCCTGGCAGTACCTGCAAATCAAACAGAAATGGGTTCCACACCAAAAAATCCCACCGGCATGGATCATTTAAAGGGAACAGAAAGCCTTTTAACATCGCATCTGTTACAGCACGTTAAAAATCGGGTCTCCCGGAGCAGAATCCGTTAAAGCCCTGAACCAACGGCCCCAAACGGCGGCGGGGCCGGGGCCCGGGGAGCGGGCGGGTCCCCTCAGCCCGGCCCGGCCCGGCCCACGGAGGCTGCTCTGCTGCGAGGCACCGAGGCCTGTCACCGCCGCTCCCCCGCGGCCTTGGCCCGGCTGCCCCCTCCTCTCCCGGTCCCCCGTCCCCTGGCTCCTCACCGCCCATGCCCGGCCGAGCCTCGCCGGTCCCGCGGCCGCCGCCGCTTCCCCGGACACCGCCGACCCGGAAGCGCCGCGCGGGGCGGAAGCGGCGCCGGCCCCGCTCCGCCCCCGGTCCCGCTCCGCCCCCGGTCCGCCCTCCGAACGAGCTCCGCCCCTCGGCCCCGCTCCGCCCTCCGAATGAGCTCCGCCCCTCGGCCCCGCTCCGCCCTCCGAATGAGCTCCGCCCCTCGGCCCCGCTCCGCCCTCCGAAAGAGCTCCGCCCCCGGCCCCGCTCCGCCCTCCGAAAGAGCTCCTCCCTCCCGCCAGCCGAGCTCCTCCCTCAGCGCCGCTCCGCCCTCAGCCCGAGCCCCGCCCCCTGACCGAGCTCCGCCCCCGCTCCTCCCGCTCCTCTCCCGGCCCGGCTCGTCCCTCAGCCCCGCTCCTCCCTCCCGCAGTCCCCGCCCGGAGCGGAGCAGGCGCCTCGGTACGAGCGTTTATCACAGTTTATTGACAGCACAGTCCGCCGGCGGGGCCGGGGCGGCGGCCGGGACAGGGACAGAGAACGGCTCGGACACTGCACAACCGCGAACACCGGGCGGGAGCGGCCCCAGCGCGGCGGGGACAAAAGCGAACGGAAATCTGCTCCAAAGTCTCTGGAAAAGGCGGTGACGGGCGGGACGCGGGGCTGGCGCCGGTCGGTGGTGCCCGGCCGGGGCGGGACAGGCGGCAGGGCCCGGCTCCATCGCGGTTCGCTCCTCCCCGCAGTGTCCAGCAGTAACAAACACGCTCCTTCCCTCCCCGAACGGCAGAGTCGCTTCTGGCATCACACAGCTTTGGCGATTACACATCCCTTGCAAAAAAGTCCATTTGCTCCAAAAAAAGTTTATTTATATATCTCTATATATTTTAAGGAAAATATCCGTTTTTACCAAAATACGATATACAGGCACACAGCTGTAAAATAACTTTAAACCAATTCACTATAAAATTACTTTTGGTAATAAATAATTTGATTCTCAGAGAGGCAAAACGCTCCGTGTGCCTCCGCAGCTGGGCTGCCCGAGGCACGGTCCCTCTGCATTCCCAGAACGCTCCCACCTGCGCTCCCCTCCTCGCTGGGCCGGGCCCAGGGCAGAAGCCACTTGTGCTTTTCAGCCTGCATGAGGCAGAATCCTGCTCCCAACAAACCAGTTCAATGGCAGAACCATCACCAACACGTGCCAAAGCCATCCGTGAGGGGGCAGATCCTCCCAGCAGGGTTTGCTCTGGAAGGAGGGCTGGTGAGATCTGTTCTGCTCGGGGGCTCCTGCAGGCCAGCCAGCTGTGCTGGGGTCTGCTCCCAGCAGGAATCAAACCAGGAACAAAACATCTGTGCGTGCCTCTGGGCACAATACAGAGACAGTCCTTAACCCCAAAAAATGCCAATCAGAAATCCTGAACTAACTCTCCTCAGTCTTGGCAATGATTTAGACAGGAAAACAAAAAGTGGCTGTCTCTCCTAAATCTGAAGCAGTTATGTGTATGCTCTGCTCTAGTGAGCAGATCCCTATTGATCTTCAAAGCACCTGAATACATTTGGTCACAGATCAGTATTGCTCTGAAGTCCAACGTTACAAATACGGGAGAGCCCCTTCAGCAGTATCATCTGCTCTGCAGAGCTCTGCCCCGGCTGCTCTGTCCAGTCTGACCTTACGAGGTGCACAGAGCAGTTTTCAGCTCTCTGTATTAATTTTTTCCCTTGCTCATGTAAGTGTTCCTGCCTGCAGAGCTCCCTCAGCCCCAGGAGCAGCCCCCAACACCACCAGGAGTGAGTGAGGCTGCTGCTGCACCACTGACTGAGCTGCACTCACCGACAGTTACTGAGGAACTGAACACAGGTAAAGCTTTTACAAAAGAAACCTCAAGACAAAACACTTGTTCAGACAGATTCCAAGGTTTTTAGCTTTGGGAAGAGCAGACTTGCAGCACAGCGTGGTTACAGGACACGGGAGGCAGTGAGGCAGGGGAGGTGCTTCCTAAGTCAAGCCAGGGGTGGGCTATGGAACAGCACTTCCATCCCATCCTGAGGGGAGAAGCCTGACCAGAGACACTCAAATTGTAACTTCTGAAGATGATTAATTGAAGCCAGATTTCCTGTTGCCCTCATCTATTTCCTATGATCCTTTAAAGACATCTCTGCACATCCCCCTGGGGAACAGTCTTGAGGGGTTTAGTCAGTTATGACTTGACAGACATTATTTTGATGAACTACTCAAAGAAAGGTCCTGAAACTTCTCAAGAAAGCACTCCAGGGAGCAAGTCCTGTTTGTGCAGCTCACAGAAGGCAGTGCTCCATTTAGCTGGTGCACAAAGCAAAATGACACATCACATCCCAAGAGGAATGAAAAACCAAAGCATTAAAGACTCATAACCCTGCATTGCCCTGACACTGTTATTTTGAGAAGTCAAAGGGGAAAAAAAGGCAACAGCAGTAACTTTGGCAAGATGTTCCAAAGCCAATTTGAGCAGGAGCACAAACCTACTGTGGGAGCAGGATTCATCTGAGCACACCACATGCAGGGAGTAGGGAGCCAGGCAGGAGCAGTCCTGTAAGGACACAGCTGGTCCAGTTCACCTTGTCCTCTCAATGTTTTACATGCAGAATTCACCCCTTTAATTTGGCATTGCCTGGTGCTGGCAAGTCTTCTCCGCTAATATAAGCAATAAAGATACATGGAGAAAGGGAGAGCGAGACAAGAGGGAAGGCATCAGGCCCGAGAAGAAAAGGATTTGTTCTCTTCTCACTTAAAAATGGTTCAGTCTTTGCTTGGCTTCCACACTGAGGACTGCGAGATACAAAACCAGATTTTCTTCAGTACACACAAGCATACACCGAGAGGTACCTACGACCATAGCACAGAGCACACAGTAGCACAAGTTCAGAATGACTTAGTTCAAACAAGACAAGCTTTTACTTGGAGGGGAAAATATCAACATTTTCATATTGAATGCAGTTCTTTGGGTGGGAAAGAAGGGGCTGGCTCAAAATCCAAGAGCAGACACTCATCCTAGCTACAGCTAGAGCAGACAGAGGGTATGAGCCCTCTGCTTCCACAGTACAATTCCACTCCTCCCAACACAACAGGAGTGAAATCTTTATCTTTGAACGTCCCAGCACTGGGCCTTCTAACAAAGATCAGCGGGTAAGAGGAGAATTAGGAACCTCAAAAACTAGTTTTTCACTAGAATAGTCATTGCTGATAAGTTCAGCTTCTGAACTAATTTTTAAGGCCTATATTCTCCTCCTACATTTCAGCCTCTTCTTTTAAAAAGTGCATTCTTCTCTGATGAGATCTACCTTGGCAAAAAGCAAACAGAACTTCTTCGAAGGGCTGCAAATGGTAGAAGCCCCTCAGGTCACAAGCAGGGACTCCCCACTTCAGCCTAAACAAAGGTGAGGACCACCAAGGCTTTCCCAGTCAGTTCACAAGCAATGTCCCAGAGCTTCACCAGCCCACACGAGTGGAATCATCATCATCATCACTCCTATGCTTGGAAACAGCATACTCTTTTCTTTTCCATAGAGATGGAACCAAAAAAGGAATAGCTTCATCAAAGCAAAAGCTAAAGCAAAGCAAAAGCATTTGGTTGGAAGGCAGTGAGCTGGGGAAAACCCAATTCCCTTTTTCCATGCAAGCTGAACGCTGCTGGTAGAGGAACAGCAGGCAGGGCAACAGATAACCTGCCTCACTTGCTGCTGCATCAAAGGCTTCCTGCATCTTTAGCCTCCACATACAATCCCACGTTTTAGCAACTGGGGGCCTCCTACCAGGCAGGATCAGCTTCACAGTAATACATGGATCTTATCACTGTAACACATACAGGGATACCCATTCCCTTGGCTAACTGAGGGCCCCTGCACCTGGAATCAGTTATTAATTACTTCAAGGCCCAAGGGTAAGTCCCTGGAAACAGCAAATTACAGTGGCAGAAGAGCCATGACCTTTAGTACAACCACAAATGATCTGCAGCACCTTGTGGCTTCCACCCAACATGGCGTATGTGTGTATATATAAATTTTGTATATAGACATCGTAGTGGTTCATTCTTTTTAATACATATACAAGTACCTGTACATAAATACATATTTACAATTTACACCAGGCAGTAGATGCATGTGTACTGTACATACACACACAAACGCCGAGCACACACATGCACACACCAACACACACTCGTCACAACAGACTCCACAGCCTGGCAAAGGAAGTCCTGCCAGAGTCCAAAGAGCAGCACCAAGGGGGGGTCTCAATGTACCAGCTTCACGACTGCTTAGGACAAACAAAGCATTCACAGGATTTTGTACACTTGGGAAA
Source organism: Zonotrichia albicollis (assembly GCF_047830755.1). NCBI lineage: Eukaryota > Metazoa > Chordata > Aves > Passeriformes > Passerellidae > Zonotrichia > Zonotrichia albicollis. The sequence goes on along the minus strand of NC_133839.1, from coordinate 11,686,531 downwards.
TAAAGAATGGATGGTGCAAGCTTCAGCCCAGCTACAAAGAACCTTCATGCAAACTCCCCAGCTACACTGCAGCGTCCCTGCTGTTCCACACTGTGCTCCCTCAGCTGAATGGATCCACCAGGCTGCTCTGGCTGACCACACCACACCCTGGCTGATGCTCTGCACCCAGGACTGCCATGACCCTGCAACAGTCACCAAGTTCTGCACTGTTTCCACCTAAGCACAGAGGCATGGCTGGGGTTAAACAAAAAGTACCAATTGGACTTGTCCTCTCACTTCTAGCAGCCCACGGAACAACAGTGACAATTGACTTTTCCATTTAATAGTTTAAAGTATCTCCATTCCCTCATCCTTGCTCCCCCTGCACTGCCAGGAGCTGCCAGAGCTCCTCCAGCTCTTCAGGGCAGGCAGAGCAGTCCCAAATGAGGCAGCCAGCATTCTTCCAGCAGCCACAAGAGCCTTCTCCAGCCAGCCCCTTCCCAAAGGTCCTGCTGCAGACACCCATCCAGCCGAGCTCTCGGCTGGGGAGTGATGGTGCTGCCAAGTTCCAGCCCCTGGCTGTTCCAGAGGGCAGGGCTGAGCATGGGGGGCATGCAAAACATCCGGGGGGCTCTGGCAGCTCCCAGCTGGCCTCACGTGCAAGGGAACATCAGCACCTCTCTGGGGCTGTGACAGCAGGGTCACACACACGAGGGACAGGCCCAGCGCTGTGCAGGGCATCCTCAGCTCTGCCAGGGACTGCTCATGCTGTGGGAGCCACACACTCCATCCACACACCTGCTGGAATTCCTAACAGTGCCTCAAACTGAAGAATGCCCCCTCCTGCTGTGGCAGGATGCCCCCCATGCCAGTGAGAGGTGGGGGCTGACCTGCAGGGTTTGCAGTTGGTTCACTATTGACCCCCTGCCCAGCCAGGTCCTTGGCCAGCAGTACACAGCTCAAACAGAAAACTGCTGCATCAAACTTATAGGGAGCATTAAGTATCTTTACAAATTCACTTCAAAACACTGCTCCAAATGCAGCTTAATTGCCCACAGTTTTGTTTCCTCGCTTGCCTAAGACTGAAAAAATATATATGTTATGAAGGAATCTGTGTTATTGCTATTGTTGGTTTGCACTGTGTGGTTCCATCTTTACCATTTCAAATCCAAACTCTTTGGGGATAAAATATTGGGTTTTTTCTGTTGTTTTTTTTTCTTTCCAATTTCTTAAAATTGTATAAAAATAAAGGATTTCCACAAATGTGGGCTAAAGGTAACCAATAATACTTCTATGCTTAGGATCAGCTGTTGGAAATGTGGTTGACAGCCACAAGACCAGAAATAAACCTCTTGTGATTCTTTAGTTTAACATTTAAAAGACATGAAAACTTCTGCTTATAAAATTGACCCCATACAGAATGGAACAGCTCAACTAACAGCTGTTTATTATTACTTTTTAAAATAATGGTCCTAAATTTAAAAATAAAATCAAGTACTTCCTTTTATGATTTTCACATTATAAAACTGCACCATTCAAAATCTGTGGCCAGGGAATCCCCTTTGCAATAAGACAGTTTCTTTTAATAGTCATCGAGTGTGTTTTCCAGGAAAACATTCCTAACATCCAGAATGGAAGCCAGCTCCAAAATGTGCTTTTGGAGGTGAGGGTTCTCCACCGTTTCATCTCGTGGCAGCTGAGGATAAGATTCAGGATAATTTCGAGTCTCCTGCTAGATGACAGTGAAAACAAAGAGAATCAGACACTCATTTCTTTCACACCCTCTAGGAAGAAGACTGCAAAAGGCCAATTTCACCCTAATCTATTCAGTATGGCAGAGAGACAAAAAACATTCTAGAATTTTCAGTTTTCTCTTTCCATTGATTCAGAGATGGTCACAGTGGCAATACAAATGCCTGTTCATCTCAGATAGTTATTGGTATGTTCTCTGAGGCTTTGCAGGGAAAAAAAACTAAACCACTAAAAGAGACAAAAAATATTCACCTGTACTTACCCACTAGGATGGAGTTCATTTCTTGAAATTACAGACATGTAAGCATCTCCAGTGGGAGATTCATCTCATCCTAAAACAAATATCTAAGACACTGGGGGCAAATCTCTCCCCACTGACACAGACCTGCTTCTTTTCCCTGGTGTCAGAGCAGCTCAGGTAGCTGACTTTGGCCTGGAGAGCTGCTGGACATCTGCAGTTCCACAACTGAATACTGCATCTTTCAATGCTCCAGTCCCATGTTTCCCTGCAGTACTTAAAATGGAGCAGGCAGTTTATATGCCAACACTCACATAAAATGGTGTAGATTCAGAGCAGACTTCTCTGCTGGCACAGCTTTAACCAACAGGGAGGCAAAAATACCATCTTCCTATTTAGTGTATTCATTTACACTTCAAAGACCTTTCAAAACCCATTCACATGAACACATTCCAGAAATAATGACCCACTCCTCTCCACTTCCCCTTATATTCTTGCTCTATACCTATTTGGTTGTGTAGAAATAATAATCTCAAGTTATAAAGAGGAATTTTTCTAGCAGACAAGGCTGTCCAGAGTGACATAATTGAACCGGAGTGTGCCTGCTGTGTTACATGCAGGATGAGGCTCCTGCAAGCCAACAAAGGCACAGCCTCAGTGCAAGCTGCAGGAGCAGCATGTGAGCATCAGCCCCTTTCTGAGGTCACCTGGCCCTCCCACCTGAGCAGGGCAGCTCTGCAGCTCCCACAAAGGCACACACATCCCTGCATACCCGGAAGATTTTGTGCATCCTCATCGTAGCCGAACAGAAGATAAATCTTGTGAGAAGCAAGCGAAGGAACTCATCCCCAAAAAACTGAAGGAAGGACTGATCTGTAGAGAAGGCAAAGAAAGCCCATTTAGAAAGGCTCAGAGCCCCCGAGAGGCTGGGCTGGGCCTGGCCAGGCCGTACCTATGGAGCGGGAGTGGGTCAGCAGCTGGGCAATGTCCCGGTTGATTTTCCGGAGGTAATCCTGACACTTCTCCCACAATCCTCGGCGCATGCTTGATAATCCAGAGACAAACAGGAATGCCATTAAGGGATTGTTCAGAAAGAGTGTGAAGAGGCTACCCCGCTGAGACTGATCTAAAAGGAAAAATAAATCAATAGACAAAGGGATACATTTGGCACATGAAACAGAAACGCTGTCCCTGCCACACAACGAAGCCGCTCACCCGCTAAATTCCGTCACAGAGGAGCTACTCCTGGGTGTTAGTTACACCTTCCCTCGTGCAGGCCTGATCCCTGGCTGGCAATAAAGGCTTGCTGGAGACATGCATTAACAGCAAGGCACCTAAACTGGCTCTGCTCCCTTTCTGGAAGCAATAATGCTGCCCAGAGCTGTAACAACCCCCGTCACCCACGCTGGGCTGGCCATGCCTCAGTGTCCCTGCAGGACAGCCTCTGCTCCAGCCCTTGCTGGAGCCAGAATTGTCACCAGCATGGGAACAAATCATTTATCACATACACTAGCTAAACTTTATCATACTACTTCAGGGACTGGCAACCTGATTTAGGGGTTACACAGTAGTGGAAAGCTGCCTTTTCCTGAGGAATCCACGTTCTGTTTGGGACAGATACAGGAACTGCAGCTTGTTGGGAAATGCAATACTGCACATACCTTGCAATGCTTTTGGATATGCTGTTGGAGAAAGCAAGCACACCAATGGCTGTCCAAATAAGTTTGTGAAATTCTGTAACAGATAAGAATTTTGAAGTATTGATGGTCACTTTGCTTGCCTTGAATATTCAGCAAGTCAAGGGTACAAATCATATTAATGACAGAAGACACTAATGCCCCTCACACAGCTCAGCATTGGCAATGAGCCTGACAAATTCACTTACTCAGAGATCACAGCGCAGAAGGAATATAACCAACTACATTTTAAATTAATTACAATTCTCTCATTTCATTGCTACTGATGGCAGATACTAATTTCATGGAAAAATGGCTTTCAGTAGTAACACATTACTTGAAAAAAAAAATCGTGTTCTGCAGTAAAAGTGAAAGCAATTTGATTTAATATTTTCCCTCAACACCAACTGAACTGCCCAGTCAAAACATTTCTTTGCCCTTTTCCTTCTAGCAGGAGGAGCTATGTCTGATGAAACAGGAGGGCCCAGAGAAAAGTTTTAAAGTTTCCTTTAAAGCAAGTATGTCACAACCTGGGAAAAAAAGCCAAAAACCATGCAAACAACCTCATTAGCTATCACCAGAAGAGCTTTCTTCAACTGAAGGCTTGCAAAGCTATAGAAAATGTGATTGTGCCTGCATCCTTTCAGAGCACAGACTCAAACCCTGCCTCCAGAGCATACGAGTGCCACACACATCTGCAGATCAGATTCTTAAAACTGCAGTTTGTAAGTGTAAGACATACAACACCACAAGTATTTGCTTGTGAAGAATCCTCAAAAAGTTATTTTTGAGGATTCCTTTTGGCATCTGCATAATTCAAATCAACTTTCCCTTCCAGGCAGTATATTTCGGTTATATTAGTTTTACAGCTAATTTGATTTAATCTGCTAAATACTAGAGACAGAAATCTAGTCTAATCAAAATAAAACATTTCCCATCTCTGACAGAGTGCTGAGTAGTGCTAGAAACCCTTCTAGCTGGATACTAAGGTTTGGTCTCTAAGGAGGAAACAAAGACAACTCCCTTGCAGACAGTAACAACAGGTCAGCCCAGAATTGGTGAAAGAAACATTTCAGCCTCCAGGAGCACCCCAGACACGGCTGGTTTGAAGTGCACACACTGGCAAGGTTTTACCCTCTCCAGTAACTCCTGTTCTCAGTACCAGGAGCAGGCTGCCCAGTTTAATGAATTCCATGTGTGTCGCTCAGCTCCAGAGCAGAGCAGCCAGGCCAGCAGAGGGAACAGCCCTGCAGCCCCACAGAGCACCTGGGTCACCTGTGGGTGTCAGGCTCTGGCTCAGACACTCTGCACTCTGCCCCAGCAGGGGTTTAGCCAGGAGAACCTGCCCTGCAACCCAGATGTTGACAGGAGGCCTGGGTATGGAATGCCCTACCCCTCAGCGCATGGACAACTCCAAAAAGGATAAACTGCATTTTGTTTCAAATTTGACTGGATTTTTACTTCAGTGCTCAAGGTTTCCAACAGAAGTATTGCTGATTTTTACAATGCATGTCATGTGCATCTCCTTCCAAGAAAGAACTGCCCATCATTTCCAAAAGAAGTCACTTCACATTTAAGCTTTGCTAAGCTGAGTATTTATACCATATCACTGACAGAGGCCTTGCATTCCCACTGGCTGGAGGTTTTGGTTTGGTTTGGTTTTAAAACCTTGCATTTTACCATGATCCTAGACAACCACAGCTACAGGAAGATATTGATTTAAAAATATTATTTCATCCACATATGCAGTGGTAACCTTCAAGAACACACAGACAGCTATATTTAAATGGAAGTGTTAAAAAAAAATTCACGGCTTTCAGTAGATATGCTCGATTTGCAGTTATCTTCCACTTTCAGCTAAATATACAGGGGAGGAAGCTGTTCAAGTGCTGCTGATTTGACAAACTGGCAAGTCACTTCCTAGCAGGACTTACTTTCAGTCATCACCATTTAGGTCCTGCAGAGAGAGGGAGAGGACGGGGATGCGTGCAGGAGAGCAGGGACGGGCTGCAGAAAAGGATGTGTGAGCATTTGCTGTTCCTGCTGCTACTGCTGGCAGTGACATTTAAATGTCAGGATAGCTCCTGTCCTATCAGGGAGGATCAGAGCAGCCACGGGGAAAAAAGCCAGTACTGACTTCAGTTCCTCACACGGCTGCTCTTTGTTCGTGCAGCACTGGAGCCCCCAGACACCTCCCAGCCCACGAGGGACAGTCCCAGGACAGCTCTGCCAGGGCTCTCTGGGGACAAGGACCCCAGCACAACCACAGGCAGGAGTGTGCAGGGCTGGAACACTGACCTTGAGAGCTCTGCCATGAACCTTCACTGGAAAACAACACCAGACACCCAAACCAGTCCCCTGACACGCCTGCCTGTGCTCAGTGGCAAGAGATGGGGAAGGTGAATGTCACTTCTGAAATGCTGAACATATTTCTTTTTAGGTGCCTTGCACTTGTGCCCACACTGTTCTGATCTGGGTCAGTACTCCTAGCAGCCACTTCTATAATCCTGTCCTGAAATACTTCCCAAGCTCACATTTCTGCGCTCCTTCCACACAAGACAGAGCTGGATGCTCTCCACCAGCTGTGCTGAACAGACTGCTGGGTTTGACACCCCTGCCAGCTCACTGCAGAACAATGAAAAGAAACTCAGTGGAGGTTACAGAGTTGCCTACTGTGCACCCAAAAAACAAAGAAAACGGAATTATCAAATTTAAATGCAATACAAAAAGCAAATTCTACTGTAAGCCTTTGGGATTATTCTCACAGACCTACAAATCTACGTGTGGAAATCCATTGCCTCAAACAGGTTCATTGCTCTAAGCTTTACACAGAACCCCAATCTGTCCAGAGCTGGAATCATTTGCTCTCTTACAGAGCTGATCCATTTGACATCTTCTAACAATTCTATTAGAGAGGAAGGTGGTACAAAAACCAAAACCAAACCAAGAACCCAACACAAGCCATACCTTTTATCCCTGAAAGAAAACCAATCTTCCTGATGTTAGACTGGAATGAATGCCAGGAAAGAGCATAGGGAAATAAATCCTTTCCAAATGCTCACTTTCTCAGAAAGACAAGTAAATCACTCTAATTGTGTTTCCCTCCATTTAAATGGGGAAGAGAATTCAAGAAAAAAGCGGATTTGTTCTGAAACCAGTGCAGCGAATTTAAATAAAGTGGTGTTTAAAAAGCCCTCTGAGATACATTTACGCTACAACAAACCAAAGAGCCAACAGAGAGGTCAGATCATTATCTGGCTGTCAGGCAGGAGTTCCCTGGCTCATTTCAGAACTACCCTGACTCACACTGACCACTGATTTAGTACCTCTCCTTGGCCAGCACATGCCTTCAAAGCAAGCAGCACAGCCTGTGGACACTGAGCAAGGCACACGCTCCTCTGGCCACTAGACGTCCCTGTTCCTCCTCCGAAATGCAGCTGTGGATGTTCCCTCCCTCCCTGCACATAATGGAGCTATAAAAAGGCACACAGAAGAAGTGGCACTTTCCCCAGATATAGCACATTCTTATTACCCCATTCATGAATGAAATACATGTGTAATACTCTCCAGATTCAACTGGCCACCATGAGTGCAATGCCTGCTTCTGCATTACCCGAACTGCAGATTCCCAGAGGTGATTTGGCATGGAGCAATTCTACTGTAAGTCCAGAACACCCTAGGAAGGAGGCTCAGTGTCCAAGCAAACACCACTCTACAGTAACACTGGATGCTAATTTGAGGCTTGTTACTTCCTTGGTTCAGACACTTTTCAGACACAGACACCCCGTGTTTTTTAAGATCAGGCTCAATGCTTTGACTCCTTTCTGTTGCTTAAAAGCAACTGAATGTTGGATGACTGGAAAAAAGAAAAGCACATTAGTTATCTCCCTCCCCCATGCACACACACCGAGATTTGTCTTTGGTATAAAACAAAAGTAAACCTCCCACCAGAGACCTTGGAAATCTTGAACCTTTTTTCCCTCCAGGAGGATTTATTATTTTCCAATGAGCGGCTGTTCATGTGCTTCTCCTTCTTGTTCCTATTCATAGGGTCAGATCCTGACTAGCATGCACAACCTCAAAAGAAAAGAAAGACTGAATACAAACTGTTTAAAAAATAGCCTGTTAAAAGTGTAAGCTAACTAGGGGTTGGCACTGTATCCTACCACAGGAGGAACAGCCTCCAAGGGCCTTACCTTGTAGGCGACGCTGTTGGAAGAATCCACGATGATGAACAGGGGCTTTCTGGTGAAAGGGTACAGATCTCCAGGGTGAAGGCTGCAAAGGAAAGGGAGCCCTCAGAGCACCACAACAGCTGCACAGCTGACACTGCACAAGGGTCTCAGCCACAGAGCTGCCCAGAGCCAGATAAAAAGCAGACAGATTTCCCATGCTGCAGTCTCCAGATTCATCCTCAGAGAGCAGCTGCACTATTGTCTATATTTGTCTATAATACGGGCTGTGGGATTTCTCTTTAGTTCAAGAGAGGGTTAACTTCTTCAGAAGTCATCCACCACTGATCTGAAGTTTGTCAGTAACTAAGAACTCATACCAGCTTACCTAAGTAAGGCTGAAGTGCTTAAATGATCAATTAAAGCTGCTCATTCACTTCTGAGTGTTCAAGCCAATCCCTGCTATGATGTCCCGCACTGAGGAGCCCGAACTCCAGAGGTGCTGATGCATTTCCCCTGTTGCAGACAAGCTGCTGTGGCCTTGCAGGCTGCAGCACTCACCAGTGCATCTCCTTGTAGGCCTGGTTGCGCTTGTGCAGGGCGTCCCCGTTGATGATGTCGCGGTTGCTGTTGGTCAGCACTCCCCCGAAATCGTAGGGACCTGCCCGGGGAAAGGGAGCTCAAATCAGCAGGGGCAGCTCACCCTGCTGGACATCAGCTGGCTACAGGACAGGGAGGAAGCCACAACAAACCCCAGAGAACTAAGGGAATCTGAACTGCTGCAGCTGTAAGGAGGGGAGAGAGGAATGTGGAGACTTCCCTAACTGCATATTCCTTTTCATGCCTTTTTAGAAATTTCAGCATCTATCAAAGAGGAGCAAGGAATGCAATTTCATAACTTGTAATTTAATTATTCACTATTAACCCATAAATTAATGCAAATTATCCCAATATTGGCTCTTGTTACACCATAGAGATAAAAGATTAAAACCCATTACATGGCTGATACAGGAAAATCAATACCTTTGTAGAATTACTGCATGAGTTTCCAGATTCACAATTTGATCAAAAAATAAGGTTAAATTAATAAAAAAGACTAGAAATACCAATATCATTTGCAGTTCTAATACTGCAAAGGGGAGAAGAGAGAACTCAGAGAATGACAAAGGGACAAAACAGCTTTAACCAGATTTCAAATCTGTATCAAAGGTATTTCAAGATTTCAAAGTCGGAATTCACAATTTTCACATACACACGCCCTGGACATGTGTTCCCACTGTAAGCTGAATATTCTGTTAAATTTGCAAAACTGAGCTACCCCCTGAATGTCTGATGGAGAGCAAACACAAAAGCAATGGCTATAAAAATATCAAATCCCACAAGATACCAAGAAATATTTCTGCCATTGGTATGGGTATGAAATGTCACTAACTTTAGCAAAATAAAGTACAAGGGTTTCCTCATTCTGTCATACATTTGCAGACTTGGCTGACCCACATTTGGCCACCAAATGCAATTTTTTCAGGTTTGGATACAAGGCACCTTTCCATTTAAGGGAAGCTTTGGGGATACAAAATCAGGAACAGGACAAACATTAATTTAGCACTGTTACAAACACCTCACGTGGTCTGCCAAACACACGGCCCGCAGGCAATGCACAGTGCAACTTGCAGCTGCTCTCCCCTTTAATAAGGCAGAACTGTGTGCAGGCCACACCACCTTATTAAAGGAATGCAGCTGTGATGGGTTCCGTGGTGAGGCTGCTCCGCAGCTGGCTGAGCCTCGATGCCTCTGCCACAAGCTCTTAAGCTGAAACAACACATGCAGAGAGGGGCACACACCACAGGCCTCAGAGGACACACTGCAGTTAGGACCTATCACCAAGCTGCAGCAAGAAATAAAATGTTAAAAGCATTTTTAAAAAATCACTGCCGCTGTCCAAAGCTGACAGGGATTTTCTTTTTTCTTTTAACATTTTGAGAGCTCTATAAATCATGCACAGGGGTGGACAAAGCATGCATCTTATAAAGGAATGCAAGTCTCAAACAGATGAGGTTTTTTTATAATATTTAGGATGTTAAAAAATTATTTTGACTTTTTTCTGGAATTAATAAACAGATCTTTGGACCGTGTTTACTTCAGCCAACCAGTTTTCAGCTTTTATATTGCAGCTGCATCCAAATATTCTGCTAGATTGAAAAGAACAGGAGGGTGAGGTGAGGGGAATTGTTAAAAATCATGAGAAGGGCTTGAATTGTCAGGTTAATGAGCGTGCAAATAGACCAGTCCCTGCAGCTGCTTGAGTCCTTCCACCACCCACGTCCTGGCCACACGTTCTCCTGTGCTGGGCATTGGAAAGATCAGAGTGCCATGGAGCCATTTTATGAACTTTGTGCTGATGCATCAACTGAGCCACGTGGTCTTCAAAATTGGGAGGCTTTTAATACTTCAGATGCATCAAAACCTGGATGTGTCCTTTGAAAAGTTCTCAGGCTAATGCACACTAATTAAAACACAAAGATTGTATTATTGTTTGTGGAAAATAAAGGCTATCTTACTAAGCAGACAGGAGAATCGAATTGACTTGTCTTTTTAAAGGAGCTTTGTGACATCATTCTTGGTCACTTGTCCTGGAACATCAGGAGAATTCAAGCCCTGTTCATGACAGGGAGCATTCCTTTATTGTACCTTCACTATCCGAACGACCTGATGGGAACACGCCCGTGGCAGACAGGTAAATCAGCAGCACGCTGTTGGCAGGCAGCTCCTGCAATGCAAACAGGGGCCCAGGGCCAGGGGAGAAAGGTACAAGTTTATTTTAGTACTCAATCATCACCTCCATAAACACACTGTCATTACAATTGTGCTACTCCTGCTCTGGCTTCCCCCTCTCTGATCCTGGTGCACAGACTGGCCCTGCCCCAGCAGAGACACCCCTTCCAACTGACCAAAAGTGTCACTGATGAAATGTCTCAACTTGTCTCCACACAAACCTCGAGGCTGGTACCAGAGCTCCAGCAGCACTGACAAAGCATCTGCTCCACACAGACTCCTTCACTATCTATGCAGATCTGAGGCTCTCCAAGATATGGAACCCAAAAGCTGCCAAGATCCACACAGAGCCCAACTCCCAAACAATGCACAAGGGAAGCTTTGTTCACAGTTTGAGTGGGATACAGGACTGGAGATTCAGCAGCTGTACAGTGCTCGAGAGCAGCAATCTCCTGATACACCTCCCCCATTTTGGTTCGTGCTTGGCATGATATAAAATGAAAGAATTCTCTTAAGATTTTTCTATTCTCCAGATCAGTGGAGATCCACATTTCATTCAGTGTCACAAACACTCCTGGATATTTTTGATTACAAATAAATTCAGTGATTTCACAAACCTTAAATGATGCTGCTAAAAATGTATATAGCTGGCTAAAAGTTGGTTTATAAAGTAGGTATTTATGGGGGTTTTCCCGCCTGGCTGGTTTCTCTGTTGACTCCTGTTAAAAGAAAGAAACAAAATCCTAATCAAAAAAACCCAACAACTAGATATTATCAAAGCAGTCTCATAACCCTCTAAATTTCTATTTATTAGAATGTTCCAACACACTACCCATACAAATGGTCTGCCCATTCTGCATTTCCTGCTACATAGTAAAGCAGGATGCAAACGACAGTGTTCAAACCATAACTTTGTATTATCCCTCAGTGAAATTTGTAAACTAAATCTTTCTTACTGTCTCAAGTGTCACCCAAGAAATGAGTGACAAAATTCACACTTCATCTCAATTAAATAAATGAAAAATCTCCATATTTTCTTTTGGCCCCAGATAGAAGACTTGTTACTTTCTCTGAAGGGGACATTAACTTTCAGAGGACTCAGTAATCTGATGAATCCATGGGTTTGAGCTACTCTTCACTAATTTCTAGTGGAAGTTACACCACCTTTACTAACCTGCTCTGCACAGTGGCAATACTGAAGGAGTAGACTACTTAAAAGCAATCAACCAACAAAACACCCAGTTAAGATGTGCTGCCAGGTTTGTCTGAAGTGGAACTGACCTGCATTCCGGGTTTGTTCATTTGAGATGCCAAGTTCATGGGCTCCCTCTCCAGAGCCTGCAGCATCCGGAACATGTCGATTGTCAGTTCACTGAACTTGACCTGCAGGAGAGGCACACAGTTTATTCTGCCAGATACACATTAAACAGAATTGCTCTGGAATTATGCAGCTGAGAGACTGCACTGCACACCAGAGAGGCCATTCTCTCTCAGGGATCTGTCAGTGTCATCTTTGAATCTCTGAAGAGCTGTGAATGACTTCTACAAGAGCTCACAGAAGACAAAGTCTATTTGTTACTGATCTACCACTGCACTGCAGACCCCTGCTTCCAAATTACAGGCTTCCCTGGGATGTGGACTAATCAAGTGCTGAAATAGCTATGTACTATGAATTCAGACAAAATCTGACAAAGACAGATGAAGCTGTAGTTTTTTAAAAATAACTCCCTTGCTTACCTGAAAAGAGCTCAGAGAGAAGCCAAGAAATTTGTACAACTTCACTATCATTATCATCTAAAAACAGAACCTAGAATATCTTTTGAAAACCTCTTCCTGTTGCCACTGAAGTTGCAACAAGCTGGAGTGAGTCATATGAAAGCTCAAGTCAAGCTTTTTCTAGAGGTATCTTAGAGGCCTCCCATGCTCAAATGTTGTTACAAATAATCCAGTATAAGAAAATCAATTGTGTCTACTTAACTGACAAATTGAATATAAACAATAAGAGGTCAGTACCACAGATCTAATATCTAACATTTCATTTTTAGGTCTTATTTCTGTGAACCCTCTTCCTCTTGCTACCACTGCAACCATCACAATAAAATATTTCCGTGTTCTCCTCTGTTGGAATCTCTGTTGTATGATCAGAAGGGATGTCACAGGGGGGACTCCAAGGATGCAAAGCCAGGTGCCCAGAATTTCCTTTACCTGGTTGTTGCAGTTCCCAATAATGAGCGCATCTGCAAGAGCAAGCTGTCCCACTATCATCCCCTGCTCCAGCAACGGAGCTCCCGTCTCAGAAAGCCTGTTAGAGGTGATTACAATGGTGTTGTCATCATTTAAAACCATGACAGGGTCTGCCTAAAAAAAGCAACCAGAATAAATCAAGAATTCAGGAAAGCATACAGATTTGCAGTCAGAGAGAAGTCCGCAGGTCTCGGCACTTACAATAAACATCTCACAAATGAGGCAGATTTTTTAAATTACTTTGCCACACATGTATTTGCATATTTGTATGCAGGCTAGAGAGTAAAGCCTTCCCAGCTGGAAAAGCAAGGTTCTTAGGGACTGCAAGAAATACATGAAGCACATGACAAGCACATGAAGGTACAGCAGTGAGAAAAGCGTGCTGCCTTCAATGACATGGACTCTGCCTCAGCTTTGCTGTATCTGAGGAGTCAAATGTCATCAACAGCCTTACAAATTCATGCAGAATAAACTACATATTCCTACAGTCATAATAATTTTAGTTTGCCTATTTTAGCTTGCTTTCCCTTCGTAGAAAAGAATAGCTAAGGAGGAGAGTGAATGATAATGGTGTCACCCATTCCTGTGAACACGTGTCAGTGATTCATGGGACAGGCACACTGCCCCTGCACTGGCACACCTGCTTCCCTCACAAATGTGGTGATACACAACACTTCCATCAACAAGACAGAAACTCTGAAACAACTAGAGGGAATGGTATTCTCACCTCAATAAATGCTGCCACTTCCTGAAGAACCAGGTTCCACTCCACCTGATCCTCAGTATTGAAACGATGCGTGTAGTCTTCAATTTCATCTGACAGCTCCTGAAGTAAACAGTTCAGAGACAGACACAGTCACTCCTAAAACCAGACTTTACCAGGCAGTCAGTAACCTTACATTTGGTTAGCTGTGCTGGCCTTTAAGAATAATAAATAAATAAATTCCTTGAGAACATATGCAGCACACCCCTGACTAACATGCCAGCCAAAACGCGCTCGTTCAGCAGACAGAGTGCCAATGCTACACTGAGTTCTGGCAATGCAAATTGTCTTTTACGTAGGTCCAAATGCAAAGAATATCTGGAGTTAAGTATAATTATCCCACTCACAGCTATGTCACCAGTTATTACCATAAGCTATGGATACCAGGGACTCAGATTTCAGCCTGCAAGTAACTTTAAATACCTTGAGGAAGGGGATGGTGTGGCTGGTTTAGCTGTGCTAAGCAAAGCCTGCAGTTCAGGGGAGCTGTGACACACACAGCACTGCAACCTACACAAAGCTGTCAGGCCCAGGAACTGCTTGAAGCGAGGTTGTCAGAGGGCTGGGAAGCATATGCTGTGGGGAGCAGCCTGCTGTTCCTCTGCTGCACTTCCAGGGCACCTCCCTGTCTGGGCTGCAGCTTCTGGAACATTTTTACTTGCTGTTCATTCAAACAATGCAACCAAATCATTTGATCCTGAAGTGTCATTATTAAATGTCTGAATGACAGAAGGTATTCCCTGTGTTGGATGTCAGACAGACTAGAGAAGCAAGGATCAGCAGCCTCCCACCCCTCAGCACCTCTGTCCTGATTCCAGCATACCTTCACAAGGTCCTTTACAACATCCATCTTGTTGAGCAGGAGACAAACCACTATGAACCTTGCATAGTAACGTAGCTTCTTAACCACTAGTTCAGGCCTAGACACAACAACAAAAACATCACAGCCAAAACTGAGATTAAAATAGAACAGAGGCAGGTAGCAGGGGTAAGGGAGAGGAGGAGTTTAAGACCACAGCAGGGCTGAAGAGTTGCAGATTAAGAGTTCTGACTGAACTCATGTGGTGATGAATAGCCACCTGGCTGCTTGGAGGTTCAGTTAAAATTGAGTACAGGGACATAAAAAATAATTTAAGAAAGCAACAGCCTCCCTACTTGACAGGAGCATGGGAGTCAGATATCATGGCAGGCTGTTCAAACCTTGCTGTACTGCAGCGTGAGCTGCTGCTCCCCTGAAAGGCCTGATGAGAATCACAGAGATTCCTCTGCTCCAGCCCAGCTGACCCATCTTCCACCCACAGCATTCTAGCTCCCAGCACTGGTACCACTCAGGATTTAAAATTACAAAATTTTGGGGCTAATAGCTTTCTATCTAGAACCAGGTAACAAAGTATTCTTCCAGTCATACAGCAAAGCTCTTATTTATCCTGAATTTTTCAATAGTGGCAGAAGGATTAAAAAAAACTTCCTTCAACAACATGGATTTTATCCTAGTTATGCTCCTACAGTTTATAGCTCCTTGCTGTTTCCACATACCTCTCTAGTCTTGAAAAAACAAGGGCTTCCATCCAGACATACCTGTCTTCTTTGTTGACTTGGGAGTAGTAGGACCTCTGCCTGATGGCTGAGTAGAAGGAGAACGCCTCGTTGAGATAGCTGGTCTCAGAGGTGCGCAGGCTGCGGGGAACAGGGCGTCAGCTCACTGCCTCACAGCAAAGAAACCACAGCAAACCTCCCTTCCTGCCCCTCAGCCAGCCCGTGCCTCCCTGCACAGCTCCCTCCTCAAGTGCCAGCCCAGGAGAGCCAGACTCTCACTGTGGGATGTGTCAGAGCTTGGATCCCATTTCAGAATCAATCAGAGCTGCCCATCCTGCACCACACGTACGGGTGATGGGGTCACTGAATGGTGTTAAGTTCCCCAACTTGTAAATCACATTTTCCCACAACATTCCAATGCAGCACATGTGGAAGACCCTTTGGAGGCAGAAGAGAAGTCCTTGGGCAGTAGCAGTGGCACCAGGCTCACAGGGGCCCTTCCCTGCAGCACCCCATGCAGTCCCCAGGGCCCTCATTCACAAACTGGCATCATGACCAGCCCAGTCACTGATTCCTCCTGACTGAGCATCCAGACATTTGGCATGCAGCTGCCACTAACCCTGCATTGCCCACTGAATCCTCTTCTGTGCTTACTTACTAATAATGGTAATAGAGCTGCCCAATCTTGGAAGCAATTTCCCCAATTTGCCACCTCTTCAACCCATACCGATTGTCCAATACTTGTCTATGTCGCAAGAGAGAAAAGAAAGATTAAAAGGATTCCCAAATTTCCCAGAACATCCCACCAGACAAGACAAAGAGCCATTGCAGGGCCAAATTCAGCTTTCATTACTGGTGCAGCATTGCCAGCAGCAGCCCCACAGAGCCAGCAGCACACACACCCCTCAAGAAGGGCCGTTTATCTTGCATAAACTTGCCAGAGCCAGACGTAAGTGTGTTGCACAAAATACACACAACAAAAGGTCACCACTTCCCAGGAGAACATTCAGACTATGCAGCCAGAGGAAGGTGTGAAGGATCAGAGCCCACGCTGCAGCAAGAGACTTCACACCATTCCAGATCCTGCTCTGCAGAATCCATCACCTCCCCAGTAAGAAATTAAAGCACCACACACTCAGGTAGAGCAAAAGGGTTTGTTAAAAAGTCCCACTGAACACTCTGCAACATTTTAATTCAATAGACTGTGAGCACTGCGGGAAGCTGCTGTTCCCTCCCTTCATGCTTGAACAACACAGTGAAATCTCAATCTTAGCTGGGGCTCTGGGCATTCCAGAGATTAAAGCTGCACTTAAACCCACACAACACATCTGCCTACAACATTTCCTTACCGGTGCTGCTGTTGGAACTTCCAGAGTTTGGTGTAAACATCAAATGTTCGCCCAAAATAGGACTGCCACTGCTTCTGCCCATACTGAGGTAAATCCCTGCAAGAGACAGTGACAAAAGCAGAATTAGGAAGCAGAATCCAGTCAGCCCAACACAACAGGAGCACGTTTGTGTCAAAGTCAGAACTGATTTGTCCAGGATTCATTCACATACTTTAGAATCCTGCCTGCACCCAGAACTACAAGAACTATGATTGACAGTTTCTCAAAACCTGTTGTTACTGGATCTCTCCAAATAGGAAATGATCATGTTTCTACATGCAACAGGTGTTTGAAAATATCTTACAATTTTGCTAAAAGAGAAGTAATTATATGGTTATGTGCACAGAAAGACAAATTGGACTCCTAAAATATCATAATACAGAAAAACCCTACCCAAGAACAAGCAGATGGAAATTAGTTAATAGAGACTGGTAATATTTATTGTTACTGATGAAGGAAGGAATCTTTTTCAAACAGATACAGCCACGTTTCAGAAACAGAGCCTGTGACATCACAGCCAAAACCAGTGCCCCACTATCAGCAGGTCAGGCCAGCAGATGGATGCTCACAGTCAGCACCCACTGGGTTCTGTTACACCATCACCACATTTGTCACCCTCTCACTCACAGCTAGTGACACGACACAACCTGAGAACTTCTGCTTTGTTCCTGTCAGTCTCCAGTGCTCCAAGGTGAGACAGCCAACCCAGTTCAGCTCTGCTCTCCTGCCTCCCCTCCATTTCCAGGCTGTGCTACATTTCCACCCCACAACTATGATGTATTCCTAAGGATTTTGGCTTTAAAGGTTCCTGCTCTCAACCCTCACTTCTCCCATCTCCCAGGAGTGACCTGAATCTTGAAATAAATGCAACAGAGGGGACCAAACTCCCGAGTCCCACTGAGCACACGTTCCCCACACACCTACACCAAAGCTCATTCAAAGGAGGTGCACAACTCTGCAAGTGGAAGTAGAATGGCTTTTCCAAGACAGAATCCTCTTTTATTTGATTCAAGATTGATTTCCACAAGGAATGCTCTCTCAAATCACTGTGCAGGCTCATGTGCCACCTTCAGCAGACAGAAAAGCAGCACACGCCACATCCAAGCCTGGAGGGCAGAGACCAAGGGAAGCAGCACCTCTAGGAAACCTTGCCATGTCCTCTGAGGGAGCCAGAGAAGCAGAGCAGTACACACCACTTCAGAGCAGTGTTCTGGCCTGGTTCTGCTCACTGTAATTGCTTTAACAGCACCCGAGGTAGGAAAGGAAATTAATATTCTTCTGCTCGTCAGCCAACTGTACTTCCCACACAGCTTGAAGGGACCTAGCTCAGCTACTACAAGTAAAATGAATCCTTACCAGCCTGGAAAAGCATTCCAGTACTTGGTGCTGATATTCCATGAAGATGCCAAGGAATCTGGGCAGGATTTTACCAAATTAAAAAACAAAAAAGATCCCTTCAAACTTGCAATGGGCTGCTCAAAATCTTGCAATGTATGTTGTGTAGCAAGGGGTAAACAGGAATATAAATATGTGCTTCAGGGTACCAACATCTTCATTCAAATACAGCTTGATACAAACACATGCAAATTTAAAGCATTTTCTGCAAGGAACAATTCTCTCCTTGTAATAGATGTAAACATTTTAACTGAACAAAAGAAGCTAAGGCACTGTCCAAACACACACCCAAGATACAGCACAGACTCTGACACAGCAAGAGGTAGCTTTAATTTAATTTAATTAGCACATCCACAAGATTCAATGCTAAAGTATATATTAAAAAAATGTTCAATTAAAAACCAACACTGAAATGGATAATTTTTAAAAAAAAACATACAAATCAAAGTTCCCTGGCACTAACCTATAGAATGCCTGAATTAACAAGCTGACTTGAAGAACCCCAACCCAAGAAAGCACCCTTCTCTCAAACACTGGTACCTGCACAAACTAAGCATTAAGCAGACAGGGTTACGGTGCAGGTATGGGCTGATGATGCTCATGCATCTACCCCTCATCAGTGAGCTAATTAACACACTCACCTTCACCTCCCCCTTCCACACCTTGCTCTGCACATCCTAAACATTCTAATACACCCCAAAGCTCGATTTGTGTGCCGCGCTCGATGCGAGTGTGTGGCAGTGAGGGTGCCTGCAGAAGCCCCTGCCAGGGCAGTGCCCCTGTGCCTGGCACTGCTGCCTGCAGCCCCTGCTGCCTGTCCACACGGATATTCCTCCTGCAGCCTGCCTGCCTAATTGCAGCTGGCATAGCTGCACAACACCACGGATTCCTCGGCTCCCCGGGGAACGGGAAGGATCTCCATGGAAACAGACAGTAGCACTTGTTCTTTTGATAGTATTCTGACACGGCTGTAATAAAACTTCATTTATGACAATAGGTTACTGTGCTTTCACTACTGCTTTTTGCAGACAAGAGCTGCCCTTCCTGCCACCCCTCTACTGCTCTGTGCTGAACATCACACATGCTGCTCCTGTGTACCAAGAAATTCTGCCATGAGAAGACAGATGCATAAGCAGAAGAGGACATTTAGTGCAGTTTTCTAACAGAACATGGGGATGTGCATTATTTGGTGAGAATTAGCCCAAAAGAATCCCAAAGCCTTGGCTGATTGCAGAGTGGGCTTTTAGCACAGCTCCTCCCACCAAAGGAGACAGGGAATACATGGCCCAGAAGCAATTATACACCCAAGGTGAGAGCTCAAGAGCTATGTTATAGCAAGACTTATTGCTGCCTCCAGATCTACAGGAGGACACCAGGGCAGTGAGGAGAGACAAAGGCAGCAGGTTGTCCTGTGGGGTGTGCCCAGCCCAGGCTGCTGGCTCAGCACTGCTCTGGCTGAACACCACTACAGGAGGGAAAAAGGGGCAACCAAAAGAATCCAAATGCAGAGGAGGGACTGGAGATTTGATTTAGGACAGTACAATAGCCTGCAACAACAAGTGGAAACCATTTCCAGTTCCTTGGCTTTTAGAACATTCCAAATGGGATGTGAAGACACAAACTCTGATGGTCTAGAATGATGGGTTTCTCACACTGGGCACACAAGACTGGTTCTCTTGCTGCACTAGTGTGGCTGGTGGACAAATTTCACAGACAGAATTTTATCCAATTTTTCCTGTACTCTTTGTCTCCACAAAGGCCAGCACTACTTATGTGCTCATAATTAATTCTCTGTCAGGAGTTCATTTCAGCCATGCTGCCAGATAATACTGGCTGAAGCCCAATTAAAGGTGCTGAGGTGTGCTTGGCCAGCACCACATGGAAGTTGTCACACAGGGACATTAAAGATGCTGAGAAAGTCCCAGAGACTCAGCAGCATGCTTCAAAGAGGAAGGCTACAATAACTGTAAGTTTAACATTCAAAGCTTTAAAGACATTCACAGTTTTGACAGGTGATAAAAAGAGACAATTTCCTTTTATGTTCATGGGCTTGTAGTAGTTAGAGGCTCCTGTTCCCAGAACCTGAGCAGCAGTGGGATAGAAATGCTGTGGCACAGAGCCAGAAGGTATCTCCTGAGCCTCCTTTTCTCCAGGCTGAGCCCCCCAGCTCCCTCTGCTGCTCCTGGTGTTCCAGACCGTGTCCCAGCTGTGTTCCCACCCCTGGACACGCTCCAACCCCTCAGTGTCTCTCTTGCCATGAGGGGCCTCACCAGTGCCCACTACAAAGGGACAATCACTTCCCTAAAATACAGTTCAATACAGTTGCTGAAAGTCTTTTAATTCCTTGAAGTTCCAGGCTTCTTTGTGATACTGAACACATTTAAGCACTTTTTAACATTTAAAAGAAAATAATACCAGTGACAATACACCATGACAAACTGCTTCCTTACAGCCTCCCTCTTCCCAGCCTTTTCCAAGAAAAAAGCAAGTGGGAGTGGGGAAAGGGGAGAAAAGAGCCATTGCAGCACACTTCATCAACAGTTTATTCTAGCCTATAGCCCAGGGTAGAGCCCAGGATGACAGCCCCCAGGGTCACCCTGGCAGCATGGCCACAGGAGATGCTATCACTGGAGCACTTTCCAGCAGCCACCTTGGCAGAGCATCATATGTTTTCCTCAAATGCTGTATTTGGCATCTGTATGGGGAAGAGAGGAAGGAAATGCTACTGAAACAAAGACGTGGCAGGCTGAGCCCTTGCAATTTTTGGCAGCAGCAACAGCTAAGCAGCTGCCAACACAGCTATAGGCTCAGCTCCCCGGAGCTGAAGTGCCCAGAGGAGGTTTTGGGGAGGAAATCATTGCTCTCTTCCCTCCCCCATCTCTTCTATTCCATAAAATGTGGTAGGGGCAAGAGAATAGCAAAAAACACAGCAGCAAAGGCTGTCATCATCTTCAAAACAGAAGGTGTCAGGCATGAATCAAACGCATTTATTATGAAGCAACTGGACTAAGAATTGAGATGCTTGCCAAGACATTTCCAGGTGAACTCCCCAGAGAACAAGCACTAACACAGCAGATACCTGAGAATTATAATGTTGCTTTATCCTGTCATTATGCCCACGGGAATCACAAGTCTCAGAGGTGAAATGGTGGTCAAGTGTAAGAAGTAACAGTGCCAGGTTACAGTAAGGACAGAGCTTCCTGTTCTGCAGTATTCCTATTTTCACACAGCAGCACTGGCTGCTAATCCCATCTCTATTTTTATTTACCATACTTCATCCAAAGGTATTCTCCATTTTCTTTTCATTTAGCTGGACAAGAAGGTTTCTTTCTGGAAAAGTACCACGGATACACTGAGAAACTCCATCTCTCATCTCGAAATCTGACACAAGCCCTACCTCCCTCCATGGCACAGGAGGCACAGAATGGCTGGAGGTTCTCTGCCACCCTCTGATCTGAACTGGAGCAGCACACAGCCACACATCAACTGTGCTCATTCCAGGCCAAAATTTCAAGCAAATTATATCAGAAAGCCAGTGTAATGTCATATATAGTCCTGGAAATCCTGGTCTCAAAATCTCAGCCCTTTTGCTTTAGACTGCCTTTCATGGGGGGTCAAACACAATCACCAAAAACTCCTTGTCTCTATTGCCCATTTGCCATTCAGATTTTGGAGCACAAAATGTTTGTTTTGGATTTGGTAATCAACTTCTAAAGCACATGAAGGGATTATCAATAGCGGGGGGTGGAGGAATTAAAAGCATCTTTGCTAACCATCTGTGTTTGACTAACAGCAAGCTATAAGGGCCCAAACATACAGCATTACTCAGAGACCAGTAAGAGGCTGAACTGCCAACCAGATATGAGCTCAAACCCCTGTTACTTAAGAGACTCTACAGCAAAGCTTAGAAATAAAGCAGCTTTGGATACATGCTGTTTAACTCAGCATATATTGACAAAAACAGGATATCCATATTACTGTCCAAACGTGTATTCCCCTGCAGACAAAGCAGTTGGACTTTCCAGCTGTTGTTGCAGCTGCTTAGTAGATAAATGTAGATTTTACCTTTCTCCACAGTTCAGATGAAGCACTTGTTTCAGCAGACACACACAGGCTGTGGTTTTGATGTTTCTACTTATTACTAAATTTCTTCCCCAAAGATATTCCCTTTCCTACTTTCCTCCCATCCAGAAAAATCCTCCTCATTTCTTTCTTTTTCCACAGAGACAGTAGTGGTTTGCATTTGCATATTGTGGTCTGCACACAGTCACATCTAATCCTTAATTGTGGCCCTCAGACATACAATTTCAGCAATAATCACATCAATTTAATGGGATTTCCAAATCCTAGTTTACTATAAACTGGAACCTCTGCTCCTCCAAACATTCTTACATACATGGTCCAAAAGTACCCATAGAGGGGTGCATTACTCTCTCCTAAACATACTGGTTTGGGGTTTGAAATGTTCACTGTACTGACTCCAGCATCACATACTGCAGTGTGTGTTCTGAGGCTTTTCTGAAGGAATACTGTCAGAAATCCACTAACCTTAAGCCATTGAAGAGCTGCTTAGATTTATCCAATAAGTAGCAAAAGTCTGTCACCGTTTTTCTCTCTGCTTGAGGAATATCATCTTCAGCTCCCCCTGATGACATGGTTTCTTTTAGGGCAAGCTCAGTCCTATGAAGATAAAAACAGCCATAATTACTCAAAAATCAACGGCTGCTACGAACTCATCCAGACTGAGATGCATGTTCAGTTCCATGGGGATGTAACACAGAGCATGCAGTTCTTCACTGGTTACTCTTCTCAAGACTCATTAAAAAAAACAGCTGAGAATCCAGGCATGGGACTAATTATTGAACAATGCACTAGTTAACAGAGCAAAATTAAAAGTAACAGTGGTACAAGAGTCACAAAATAAAATAACTCTGAAGACTGTCTTCACAAACACAAAACTGACAATGAAGGACTGTAGCACAAACAGCACTTGGGTTTCACACTTGGACAAAGAAATCCTCTCCAAATTTGCCTTCTGCAGAGGTATTTATCCTGCAGCTGTATTTAGAGACTAGCCTCAGCTCTCTTTACATTTCATTTTCTTCTGTTGCTTTGAAAACTGTAGCTCAATGGTTCCTATTGCTGAAAAAAGGCAAATTTAGCCAGAATGCTGAAAAGTACCCTACCATCCTTCCTCTCTGCAGGCTCATGACTGTTTAATTCCATGGCCTGCATTACCCACAAAGATACCTGCAGATCTGTTTTTATTCTTCACCTGAGTAAAATGTTATATTGTACAATAAACACCTGAACAAAAAACTAAGATATAATGTAGGTAATTGTAGCATTGAGTGAGTAAGGGAATATGAAAGCTTACAGAGGCAGAGTGGCTTTTAAAAATCTTACTCCAAACATCCACAGATATCAAATTACCCTTTTGAGCATACACAGATGAGCTACAGACTTTGCAGCAGAAACAACAACAAAACATCTCTGGAAATGGCTGCTAGGTCTTCAGCTCTGCCCTGCTCAGGATTTTTGTGCAGGATAAACACACCTCTAACTGGGCACATGCAGGGCTTTTACTTCCAGCAGCTTCCCTGCCAGTTCTGGTGTGTTTCTGGTAAGCAACAGGTTTCCATTTGTGCAGCACTTCTGTTTGGATGCTATCTGCACAAATAATTACCTACATGTCCCAGTCCAAGCCAGGAAATGGCAAAGCTCACTCTTTCCAGCCATCAGGAAGCACCCAGAAGCATCTTTCAGCAACTGGCACAAAAAAATCCTTCACAATAACTGAAGAGGCTTCAGAAATGCTTCCCTGAACAAACACCTCATGCCTAACAAGCACAGCAGGAACTGGCAGTTTCCACCCAGCTTCTGGGGTAAGTTAGAGGGCCACCCTGCCAACCCAGCAGCCTCATGATTCCCCAGTTTAGACAAGAGGCAGCCCACACAGACTTGTTTTTACACACCCACGGGACAGCCCACCAGAGCAAAGTCGTGGGGGCATTGCACAAACCACTTGCTGAAGAGCTCCAGAAAAAGGTTAAAAGTGTCTCTGTATTGTCAGGTAACTGCACTATGGGTGCCAGAGTCTAAAACATAGCACCCAGATGCCACAAGCTTTGGCGTGAGCCTGGCAAGAAGGACATCAATACTGTGAGCCCCAGCCTGGGCCTGAAACCTCTGAGCATTCACATTTACACAGCACAGAACAAACAACACCAAGCACCAGAGCACCAACACATGAGATTGGAGTGAACAGCGAGACCTGAAAAACAAATGTCAGAAGCAGCCAGGAGGCGATTCAGGAATTTCAGCAAGAGGGACAATACCCCAGGTCCTGTGTGCTCCACAGCAAGGGTGACCTAAATCCTGCAGCGAGCCCGTAGGTTCTGCGCTCCACCGTGGCACTCCAGGCACTCCAGAGCAGCTTCAGACACTTTTGCAAAAATTGAGGAGCTTGCTTCAGTTGCAAAGTATGTTTCAGACAATCTAGATATCAGTCTTTTCATTTCATGGCAGTGAATTTTATTTTACATCACCCTAAAGTTATACTACCCAAAAATCCCAACCACTGCCAACATAACCTGTGCCAGCCCTGGCACAGGCAAATAAAACCAGCTAGGCTTTGGGTTGTTTTTTAAAACCAAGTGCTTCTCACATGCAAGGAGTTCACCAGACCCACTGTGAAGAGGCCATTTATGCAATCAATAAAAGATACACAAGAAAATCCATAGCCTGCCAATGTGAAAGCTATCAGAACGCCGGAAAAATATGTGAACCTGTCTTTTCCAGCTGACAGAGAAGGAAAATAAAATTAGTTATTTCATGCACTGGTTTTGGCTTATCGTGCTCTGGAGAGGGTGGTATTTGGTGCTGTACAAAGGAAGAGCTACTATCAGGAGCAGCTCGGGAGAGGAGGAGGTGCTCCTGCACTAAGGACTGTGCTGTAATGCAGCAGCAGTACAGACAGGAGGGAGAATTATTATTAGAACAGCAAGTGGGCACAGCAAAGGGAGGAATACAGCTCCTGACATGGCCCTATCCTGAGGGACTGCTCAGCTCCAAATGAACAATGTAAATAAAAAGCAACCAGGAGCACATCCACAACGGGGACCTCTCCTTCCCTTTGATACTAGAAGTTATCACATGGATCATCTGCAGACAGACAGTTCTCCCAGTTTTGACAGCCCAACTATACCAGGAATATCACCTACTTCATTTCTTGTTCTCTGCTTGATGCTTTTTGCTTTCTTGCGTGCAAAAGAAACTGTTGGGATGTTTTGAATGACAATTTTTTCTTAAGTAACACATTAAAAAACGCTCTCCAGAGTCTGCAGAAGGAGACACTGAAACATTGGTTTAAAAGACTGTTAAAATAAGTCAGAAAATGGTGGCTTCCAGCAGAAGTTATTATTCTCTCAAAGATTTTGCCAACTCCTCAGGCCATACAAGGCAGGAAAGCAGTGCTCGCCAAGCCCCACACTTGGTGTGCCAGGTTCTTCCCTACAAGCTCTCAGAACACACCATTCCAGGTTTGCCTAATGCAACACATTACTGGATTTGACAAATTCATCCCAGTGCAGCAGCCAGGGTAGCAGAGCTTCACAGCCACCCCAGAGGATGGCAGCTGGAGCTGAAGGGCAGCAGAGGAGGGACATGGGACAGGGGTTTCACGGTGCTGGGCAGCATTCTCAAAGTCAGATGTCACTTACATCACACACGTCTCCACTTCCCTGTGGTTTGCTGTCTTTTGGCTAAGGTTTTCCAGGCTAGCTGGAAGGGAAAAAGAGTGCTGAAGTTAATGGTATGCACTCCCCCTGGCCCTGCCCTGGGATCCAGGCCTGCAGAGCAAGGCAGGCTTCGTGAGCCATGAGGGAATGCTCTGGGTCAGGGAAATCCAGCTGACAATGCAAGCCCAGCATGGATATGTTCAATAAGTGCATTACGTCCTCTCAGATTTGCTCCACAGCCAGCATCACTGTAAGCTGCCATTCAGTGCCTGCTGGAAGGGGAGGGTCACAACTCCCCACCCGACTGTACAGCAAAGGAAACCTCTCACACTGAAGGTGCAGCCGTGGTGTGACCTGAGGGCACAGGGCACAGGAGGATGTCAGGGCTCTGTCAGCTCATGTATCAGTGAGGACAGGCAGGATCAGGAGCAGTTTCCTGGATGTGGCACCTGGACCCCCTGACAGAGCACTTGTACAACTCAACTGCCTTTTTCTAAGCCATCACTTCTCAGTTATGGAACCTTGACTGGTTTTCAAATGCTTCCCACTCCCTGCTTAGAGACACAAGCAGTAACCAAAAACCAAAAGCAAACACACTTTGTTCATCTATCTTGTTGATACAGGATTTTCCCCAAACTAAGATGTTCCTAGAGCTGCTCTCTACAAAAACCAATGGTGGAAAACACATTCCAGTCTATCAGGATTTTAAAGCTGTCAAACCTTGAGTGAGAGACCAGCTCTCTTTCCACTTTCCATGCTGACACATCTCCCACAGCATCACTGCCAAAAGGGGATGTGACACAAAGCCAGGCGCCCAGCTGGTATCTATTCCTTATCTGCAAATTACCAGCACAGATAAAACCAACCTTCCAATCGTCCATACACAAAGCCTGCAACCATCATGTCCCAAAACTCTATCAAAAACCAGCCAATCTTACCTTCACCAAGCAGGATGCCTACCTTGGCACCCTATTTGCCCGTCCCTTTCTTCTGCAGACTGGCACACTCGTGTCTCATGTTTTCTTTCAACGCTATACTGCACGTTTTGGGAAAACCATCTGTGTGTTTCCATGTGATCTGCTCAGAGTGCTAGTCCTGACAGAGCCTCAGACAACACAAAATGCATTAGAAACCAAATTCATTCCTCCTGCCAGAATACCTAACTCTCCATCAACAGCCACTGCCCTGAAGTTCCCAAGACACCACTCAGTTCTGCCCAAGAAACACTGAAATAAATAATTAGCAATTCCCCCCAGACAGGCACTGAAAACCTCACAGCCTGCTGGAGTCAGGAATTCAGAGGGAATGGCAATGAGCAGTTATACATCAAACCATTTCTTCACAAAATGTAGGCGGGGGGGGGAATATTTCTTTATGATTCCAAGGTTTTTAGTAAAATTTGGAAGCGATCACAGACATTCCTCACCCCAACCACTGTTCACCTCAGGGCACGTCTGCACTGCAGAGGCTGCAGCTCTTGCAGACACATCCAGCTCCTATTCCAGCAGCGTGCTGGATGCTGCAGGAGCATCTGGGAGCAGGCTGAGCCCACACCTGAGCTCCTGGCAAGGCTCAGTCCCGGGGGACAGCAATGCCCAGGGCCAGCTCATGGAACAACCCGAACATTGTGTCCCAGCTCTGCTCAGTGCTCTGTGCACATGCACGAGGAAAACGGCACAGCCTGGGCTTGGGGACACTTCTGTCTGACTGCCACAGTGAGAAGCAACTTGAACTTAGGGAACAGAAACAAGCAGCTGTTGTATCTCACTGATAATATTTGTTAAATCATGTTCTCTCTGCCTGGATGTTTGTTTACTTCACAGGGCACTAAGGATAAATGAATTACTGACTTTGTGTACAAATTACAGCATGGCAGACAAAATCACCTGCAGATGTAACTATGTCTAGCAAGTACCTCCTATTGGAGGTACATAGTTACAATTCTCCAAGAAACTGGTTTTCCTACTAAAATACATATTTTTAGAGCTAACTTGCAAAAATATTATTACCTCCAAAGATTAGGCAAGAGGGAAATCACTTAAAATAAATAATAAAAAGACACAAACCCCAGTGAGCCTGTGTATGAACACATGCACACCCCAGTGCAAGAGCAGTCAGGGCCAGCAGTTGCTCCTACAGGCACAGGGAGCCTGGTCCCACATCGACCTGGATTGATCCTTCCCTCTGCATCCCATTAAATCCAGCTCTCCCCAGCACAGGGCAAGCTGCCACTGCCCTGGGGCTCCACACGTTCTGAGGGCCAGCCAGATGCTTCCTTCTATCTGTCCTTCCCTTTCATAGATGCACTAAACACAACAACTTCTTTTGAATTTTGTGAAAACTACTCACTAGATAATCTTCAGGACCTCTCCCCCTACAACAACAACAGTTACATTAGACAAGGGATTGAAAAGCTGCTTGGAGAAGAAAAAAGAGGAAGCCTGATCATGCAATTGCATTCCTAAAAAAGGGAAAGGAGCGGGCAGGGGATAAATAAGAAAACAAGATAAACCCACGCACACATTCCCCAGCTGCACACTGCTGTGGCCAGTGGAAGTGGCACAGAGCAGGCACTCAGTTACACAAGAACTGTTATACAAGTTACACAAATTTTATTACTGCAAACTGAGAGTTTATGCTCTTACATGAATGCATCATTCCTTCCTCAGCACATCAGAGGATGAGAAGATAAGAGCTCAGATTTAAGGGGAGCTGCCACCTCTGTATTACCTGTGGAATCTCATCAGAAACAGTCTCATGACTTCCTGTAGGGAAATAGGCAGCACCACACATTCAACTCCATTCTGAGTCAAATGACTTGGAAAATACAACATGCAGTGTCAATCCCATTACTTTAATTTCAAGGCCTGTAGAATCAGGCTTTTTGCATGTTTCAGACGTATTCAAAAATCCTTTTATTGCTAGGAAGCACACCTGTGTGCATCCAGAACTGCAGTTTTGGCATCCTTCCCCTCAGAAACACGCGGAGGTGCTCATTAACATCGTGCCATGGAAACCGTGCAGTCCCTTCCTGCCTCCTACACTGAGATCATGGGAGCCACACCTCAGCAGCAGCCTCCTCTGAATCCTCTCTGGGCGGATCACTCTGAGCACAGGAGACATGATCTCACCGTGGGATGCACGTGGCCTTCCATCGCCTTCAGAACACAAAACTTTCGCTTCTCTTCTTTATGTTTCTGCCACTGACAATTTGTTCCAGCTTTGTCTGTTCTGCGCCCTCTGTGATCCCTCTTTCACTGCAGTTCACGACCTTTTGTGTATAGGATGAACAAAGGGCACAGGCTAAAAATGTCATCACAGTTGGGCCTCTGCTCTTCTACTGACTTCACTGGTTTGCTATTAAAAACAGGCTCAAGCTCAAAGTCAGACCAAAGAAGAATTTCTGGGTCATCAGAATCTCCAGAAGATGGTGCAGAAGCAATGTGGAAGAGGACATAAGCGTTTCTTTTCATCCAAATTCAAATCATGAATCTGTGGTGGTGCCTGCATACCACCTACATGGTACTTAGCAGTCATTTGCTTTGTATGAAAGAGCAAGAGGAAAAAAACCATCAGGCTGGCCCACTCTTGGCAGGGGTGGGAGGGTAGAAGGGAGACAGAAAAACACCATCAGCTGTGGCAGTGAGCTGTGTGTATTTACATTTCACAGGCTGAACTATTTAGTGGTTTATTTACACACAATGTTCTTGGAGCAGCTAAAATGCCAGTTGTGTTTTATCTCGATTTTGTGGCAATGCGCATAAGCCACAGAACCATAGCAAGAGTCTGCAAATGAGAGACCAAGCTCCTACATCTGGAACAGCACATGAGCCACTGTGAGAAAGGAGAGAGATTTTGGGAGCACAGGCACAACGAGGGCTGAAATGCATTAGTTATGACAAGCCACCAAAATACGACCCAGGGACGGGAAAGCAACGAGCCAGTCACAAAGCAAGGGCTCGGGCTGCAGGGATGGCACAGCCCAGGGTAACCCTCACAGCCAGGCCAAGCCACGGCACGGCACCGCAGCCTCGGGTCCCTCCCTGCCCCTCCATGTTAGAGTGAGCAGGGAATTGCAGTCAGCTCCATTTTATGCACATTTGATGGCAAGACGCCAACACAACTGTTGACTGAGCCAAATCTGGGCCCCCTTGAACTAAGCCATCACCTAAAGCAGGGTGGAAAAGCACATGCCTCTCGCCTTCCCAGCAGCCAAGTTCCTGAAAAGCATCCCAGTCACAAGAAAAATTTTTCTTTCTTCGTCCGACAACAACTGATGCTTTAACTCTTTTATGTACACTCATTAATTCGAAATGAAACAGCTAGCACGGAGCTGCATTGTACAGCAGTGGGATGGAGAGATGGAGAGGCTCCCTTCCAGCCAGCCAAATGATTTACTGGCTGGCCCAAATGGCAGCTGAGGCCAGTGCCCGATCTGGAGGGCAGCTATCGTCACACTCTGCAGCCTGCTCCCATCCTCAGCCAAGGTGCCAGTGGCTGCCTTCCAACTGGAACTGTATTCTGACAAAGGGAGTGCAGGACAAGCTTGGGAAAGCTCTCTGATCCCTTCGGTTCAGCTCTTCCCTCCAATCCAGCGTTTGGTGGGAGCTGCCAGCACGTTTGGGAATTGCATGGAGAGCATCACCACTCTGGGAATTCACCTTCCTCAGCAGGTACTGCTCCTGAGCCGTGCCTCTGCCTCACAGCACAGAAATCCCTCTGCTCACTCCTGCTTTAATTATACTTCAAAAACTCAGCTTCTACTCTGTGTTCCATTATATTAATAGCAATAATTAAAAATACTTCAAACAACAAGTCCTCTAAACCTGCAGCTCCATCCAGGCTGTCTGGCAGCGCACACTTCCTTTCCTGACTGACATCCTCAGGGAACCAGATTGATGGTTACTGTGCTCCATCCCTGCTGCAGGGCTGTGCTGCGCTCTCTCAGCTCATGTAAGCTGCAAGGTAATATTTGTGTTGGCAACTTCCTTACATACTTTACAGAACCAGACCTCCATTTGACCCTCAGTGCAGCTCCCACACACAACTTGGGCCATTCCTTTGAACTGTCTCCTCTTGCTGCAACACATGCTCCATACCATACCTCTGCTTCCAGCCTGTTTAAAAATTACACAGCTTGAACAGAGCTTTTGTGCTTCAACAGTGCACCTCAGCTATAAAAGCCAAGCCTGCAGAACATTCTTATGCAAGAACACCAAACAAAATTATTATAAAATCTGCATGTACAGGTCTTGGTTATCCTTCTCCCAGGATTGCTCCAAAATGGAAGCAATCATTTTTATGAAAAAATGAGAACCGTGTAAAGTTCTGTATAAAAAGACATCAACATCCAGGTTTTTGTGGTCAGAATCCAATAGCTGTACTGTGCTTTAGGGGACTAGCGGGGCTGTTGGGGGTTTTTGTTCAATATCAGCTCCACTGCAGCTCTTTAGGCAGTAACACCACCTCAGCACAGACTTTCCCACCAGAGATCTTCCCTCCTTACCCAAAGCACACCAAGCAGAATAAAAGATAAGCCAACAAAGTAACGTGTCCAGATAACCCAATGAATTCCCATTATCCATCTGCGCCGCAGCAGATCACCAACAGCTCCATTGAACGCCGACAGAGCCAAAGCAGAATGAAAGTGATGCAAGAAGAGGGGAGATGCGAGATGCGAGCGAGGCAGCTGCAGTGCGAGCAGGGCACTGTGCAGAGCATCATGTGACGGGAGCAGCACGGCGGGAGAGCTGCAGCCCCCGGCCCCCACTCCCCAGCCTGTGCCCCCCCTGCAGGGCACGGACACCCCCACCTGATCCAGGGCACAGCCGGCTCGGGGCAGAACCTTCTCGACGTTTGGAATCGCTACGCTCCATTTTTATTACTCCCCTCCACAAAATAAAACAGGCGCACAGGAATGATTAACAATGAGCTTCATGTTGCTCCCGCTGGAATGCACTTTCAGCATCTTTATCACTTGTAGATCGACTTTCTCAAAAGAGCACAGAACACGGTATCGTTCTTACACGTAGAGCAAAGCCCAACTAGACATGGTTGTGATAAAATATTCCCTTGTTTGTAAGGGACTTGCCTTGTAATGGATTGCCAGCTGAATTCTGATAGTTTATTGCAGCTACATTGCAAGACAGAACAACGATCACATTCTCCTCTGTAGAACAACAAAATATTCCCTCTCTCCATATAGTTTCTGTGAATGGTTTTTCTATTTCCTGCAGTAAAGGACCTGGCCATCACATTCATGACTGTCTGGATTGCTCTGGCAGCCTAGGATGACTGGAGAATAAAGCTCTCTGCTCATGGTGAAGTGACTCACTCTTTCATTTAACATAATCGTGGTCCAATTTATTCAAACATCTTGAATGAGACTGCATTAATCTAATTTGAAAATGAAGCCTCTTTTCTACACACATGGTCCCCAGCAGGGCACCAGGCCCCCAGAGTGCTTCCTCCACCCTGCAGGGACAGCACAGCCACCACACCGCGGGGTCAGGTGGGGTGAGAGACCCCAGGCAGGAGCTGCACCTGCAGATCCCACAGCAAGACCCACACCAGGATGAATTTCTACAATTTGCAAAGACTGCTACCACCACAGCAGTCCCGCTGTCCGCAGGAGCAGAAGGAAGCACACACACTCTGGGAGACTCACTCACATTTCAGTCTTCATATGGGCCCACAGCGCTGCTCTGCATCAGCTGGACAAGATGCCATGAATTATAGGTTGCATTTGGATAGATTGTGCAAAATCCAGATTTTTTTTTTTATATTAAAGGGTCCATTTTACAGGTTGGAGGACCAGAAATGCTTGGCCCAGATAAAGCGTAGAAGCTTGGAGTCTGGCTATTAAATGAGAGACGTGCAACTCAGACATTGATGAAAACAGGTCCTGTTCTGTGGTGGGAGATTAGATCTAGAGCTGAAAACCTGCAGTCTTGATCTTGAATGTTTTAACAGGTTATGCACATTTTTATAAAACAAGAAATTTGAGGGGATGACACAACACAACAAACATCCAGCTTCTGTCCCCAAGGGCATCTCATGTCACCTATTGTCCAAGACACCTCTCTGTACAAAAACAAATAAAAATTGGTGACAAGGGAAGCTGGTGCTGCGATGGAAGTTTAAAATCAGAACGAACCCACGACGATTCCATCAAACCTTGGATAGTCTGGCAGCTTGGATACCCAGCCCCGCACAGACTGCTCCCGTAAAATCCTGCAACGTTCCATCCCAACGGGCTCGCCCGGCGATGCCGAACGCCGCTACCTGTCAGCGGCCGCTCCGCACCGGCGGCCCCGCGGCTGCGGGCGGGAAGGGAGCGGGAGCGCGGCCAGCGGCCAAGTTAATAACGGGGGTCGTGAGGGTGATTATCCCGGCTGCGCTGCCAGCCCGGGCCTAAGCGTTAGACGTGTCACACCGCGTTCCTCCTCTCCGTTAGCAGCAACGACAGCGGCCAGCGCGGCCCCGTGCCGCCGCCGGGCCTCGGCAGCTCCCGCCCCCGCCGCCCCTCACCGCGGCACCGGGCACGGCCCCGCCGCGCCGCCGGGGGATGCTCCGGGGGGCCCCGTCCGCACCTGCCGCCTTACCTGGGCTCCCACGCGCGGCGGGGCTCTTCCGCCCGGCCCGGAGCTCTGCGGGGGCGAGACCGCGGTGAGGGGCGCGCCACCACCGGGCCTGCCCCGAGGCGCCCGCAGCCGCCGCCGCCGCTCCCGCCCGCCCCCGCCGCCGCCGCCCCGCCCGCGTCCGCCCGCGCCGCCGCTCCGCCCCCCGCACCTGGAGGCCGGGCCGGAGCGGGGCAACCGCTGCCGGGCGGTCCCGCTCACCGTCCGCACCCGCCGGTCCCGATCACGGTCCCGGTCCGGGCGCGGCCGCAGCGCCGCCGAGGTTCGCGGAGCGCGGCTGCCGCCTCGCGCCGGTCCGCGCCGGCCAGCCCCGCCCCCGTGCGCTTCTATTGGCCGCACGCCCAGGCTAACGGCGAGATTGCGTTCTCATTGGCTGCGCCAGCCGTCAATCGAGAGGCTCCGCCCTCCCGCGCTCTGCCGGTGAGGCGCGGCGGCTGCTTGGATACGGCGGCGGCGGCGGCGCCGCGGGGAGCGAGACCGGCCCGTCTGTCTGTCCGTCTGTCCGTCCCGCGCGGCCGCCTGCGCGCACGGCCCTGCCCCTGCCGCTGTCCCTGCTCCGCGGTGCCGCGGCGTCCGCTCTCGCCCCGCCCGCCATCACGTCCCCATCACTGCCGGTGTAAGAGTGCCGCACCTCGGCCAGCGTGAGAACACCGGCTGCGCTCTGACCGGGCTCCGGCGGCTGCCAGAGAGCGGGGGCGGCAGCCCCAGCACCAAGCGGCTCCCGCGGGGCTGCAGCCCCGGAGCACGGGGCCGGCCGTGTCTCCCGCCCTGCCTGTCAGCGCCCCGGCCGGGACCACCGTGCCTCCCGCGGGGGGCGCGCGGCCCAGGCTCCTCCCCCCGCCGTGCGCGCGTTGGTACGGTCCGGCCGCGGCACCGCCCCTCTCCTGCGCCGCTTCCGCCTTTCCGCCCCGCGCCGCCCGCCATGGTGAGAAAACCGGGTCCCGCGTCGGGAATCCGCCGGCATCCTGCGGGAAAGGCTCCGGGATCTACCGGCATCCCGCGGGAAAGGCCGCCGGGCATCCACGGGCATCCCGCGGGAACGGCCACCGGGCATCCATGGCATCCCGCGGGAACGGCACCCGGGCATCCCCCTCGTCCCACCGGGCCCGGGAATCCAGGCCGTCCTCCCACATCCCACCGGGCCCTGGGCCCGCACATTCGCGTCGCGGGGGCTGAGGGCGGGCGGGACGCGGGCCCGGGGGTCGGGCGGGGGCACTGACGGCTTGTCCGCCGCCCGCAGGCCAAGATCAAGGCCCGAGATCTGCGCGGGAAGAAGAAGGAGGAGCTGCTGAAGCAGCTGGAGGATCTCAAGGTGGAGCTGTCGCAGCTGCGCGTGGCCAAAGTGACCGGCGGGGCCGCCTCCAAGCTGTCCAAGATGTGAGTGGGGCCGGGGCCGAGGGCAGCTGGGCAGGGCCGCCGAGTCCCGGGCACCGTGCCTGAGGCGCTCCCGCAGGCTGTGCTGGCTGCGTGCTCTGGAAGGGGAGAGGAGCGCATCTCCCTAGGCCTGAGGGCCGGTGCGTGTCTGTGCTCGGAGGGGTGAGCCGGGCGCTGCCGGTGTTGGCTGTAGCGGGGCTCAGTGTGGGGGCTCCGGAGCACACGCGGGTTCTGTAGCCCGGGTTCGGCCCGCAGAGCTGCTCCTGCACGGTGTGCTCACATCCCTCTCTTTCCCACCTGCAGCCGAGTGGTGCGCAAATCCATCGCCAGGGTGTTGACCGTCATCAACCAGACCCAGAAAGAGAACTTGAGGAAGTTCTACAAGGTAAGGACAGGCATTTTCCGTAAGTGGCCTTTACACTCTTGCCATTCACAATTATAAGGTTTCTGGGAAGGATTGCTACTTAAAAGCTTAAAACTATAATTTATGTTCAGTTTAAAGTTCTGTGGTCATGGTTGCTTTTTAAATATTAGTGCAAGAGTTCTGCAAGCTTGGTGTGTCTCCTATTGCAGGAGAGTCCTCTGGCAGCATCCCTTCTGTGGGGTGGACTTGCTGGGAGATGTGGTTTGCAGAAATTCAGATACTCTTATTTTCAATTTAATCATCTCACAGGTGACCAAGAAATTCTATATGGTTCTGTAATTTTTAGACTATCACTTCCTGGAGTTTGAGTTAGATCATATCGGTTGGGGAAAAAAGATCTTTTCAAGGGGTGCTGGATAAGTGGGGCTTGTAAGATCAGGCCTTACTTAAAACTGAATCAGAGCTGCTGCAAAAGTCTCAATGCACCCGTGATTCCCAGTGGAGAGAAGTCTCCTGAGCTCAGCTGCTGTGTGTCTTTGCAAACAGGGCAAGAAGTACAAGCCCCTGGATCTGCGGCCCAAGAAGACGAGGGCCATGCGGCGCAGGCTCAACAAACACGAGGAGAACCTGAAGACCAAGAAGCAGCAGAGAAAGGAACGTTTATACCCAGCCCGGAAATTCGCCATCAAGGCATAGCCCCGGGCCAGCTGCACTCGGGGCAGGATGGCTCATTAAATGCAGTTTGCTTTGGAAGTGTCACTGGTGGTTTATTTGGGGGTGGCGGGTAAAGAGCCCATGAAGGAGTCATCAGCCTAATGGAGGGAAATGGGAGGGTTCACAGAAAGTGTGCAACTGCTAATGGAAATACAGACCTGGCAGTTGATTTGCCTCTGAGGAGCAGGCAGTGAATGGGTACAGATCTGTGAGGCTACTTCATCCAAACGGGTATTGATCTAGAACGGAAGCTTTTCACAAATGTTGGCAGTCAGTCGATATTTATCACTATTTATTACAGTTTAAAATTTTATCTTGTGCCTGTATTGAAGGGTTAATAGAAAAAAATTAATTAGCTGAGGGATTTCATGGGACATCATGGAAACTTGTCAGCACTTGGTTCAGATCCTTGGGAAGCTCCTAACTCCACTGACAACCCTCTGGGGGAGGGATAGTGTCAGATCAGGTGTTCTCTGTGGGTCTGGGTGCTTCGGACGGCACATGAGCTCGGGGTATGAAAAAGAACTGAACTCCCAGGGCATCCATGGCCTCACAATTCCACACTTCCCTATACCTGCAAAGCACAGCACGGGTTAAATGGTTTGTCCCCCATGGAGTTCTTTGGGACTCAGAGATGGAGCTGCAATTCCAAAAGCCTTTTTTGGTTCTGATTGTGAGCAAGAGTTCCACAGTGCTGCTGGAGCGTGAGGGCTGCAGCACTCATGGTTTGAATTAGTGCAGCCAATGCATTCGAACATAAAAAATTGCCTATCCATTAGGGAATTCCTAGATTGGATCCAGATTCTGTTTAGGAAAAATGTCTTAATTCTGCTCCCTCAATTAAGGCTTTTTAAGCCTCAAGCTAGTTTTATGCAGAGAGGCGTGATCACGTGTGGTGCAGGGAGTTTTCCCTACATGGTGGCATTGCGAGGGTGGCTGCACTGTGATGTCACCTGGGCTGTGCTGGCTCTGTCCCTGTTTGGATGGGGTGCGTGGGACGTGTCTGGCAGGAGAGGAGCGGGGCTGGCACGGCGCTGGGCGGGCAGGCTGCGTGTGGGAACGGCTCCTTGGCTGGGCTCTGCTCCCAGGCAGGGTCACAGGGCTGTGTCTGTGTGTCCGTGTGTCCTGCTGGGCCTCAGAGCTGCTCCAGGGAGCGTCAGCTGCTTGTGCCCCAGGAGCAGGAGCACCCTGTGAGGATCCCAGATCTGCTCACTGCCAGCCCAGGAGCTGATGCTGGAGACAGAGAGGGGCTGGTCCCTGTGCTGGGAGCGGGGCAGGCTGGGGCAGGTGGTGCTGCCAGATCGTGCCTGGCTGCATTCGGGCTTCTCTTGGGAGATCTGTGTGCCCTGTGCTGCTCCAGCAGCACGGCTCAGGGAGCCTGGCAGCTCTGCCAGTGCTCCTGACAGCACAGCAAAGCAAGCACGGCCCAAACTGCCTGCAGAGACTGGTGAGTGCCAGGGTGTGCTCCGGGTGTCGCCTTCCACCCCAGCCACAGGAGCACGGCTGAGAGAGGATCTGCTGTCTCAAGGATCCAGTCAGGGCAGATCACTGGCATGCCAATCAAGAGGGTGGGAAACACAAAAATGGGGAAAAACCCCAACTGAGCAGGCTCTGAACGTCCAGGAGCCATCCCCATGCTGAGTGGGAGGCAGTACTGGAGAACAGCTCAGGCTTCAGTTTGGGCACAGCCCCCAGCAGCCACTTGAGGAGGTGAACATGTTTCTGGCACTGCACTAAATCCTGGGGCTGAATTACTCCCTCCACCCATAGCTGTGTGAGAAAACCAGCCAGTCTGGCCCTTCCATGAGAGCTGCCCTGTCCTGTCACAGGAGACGTCCTGCAGACAAGCAGCCCTTTAAGTGACCAGGAACAACAGAGTGATTGAGAGGACACAGAGGTGAAGTGATGAGCTTCCTTCTGGGCACTGGTGGAGAACACTCTTGTTCCTGCTGTGAGAGCAAGGCCTGTCCTGGCTGGGGTCTCGGCGGTCTGTGCTGGTTCCCTCTTTGCCAGCCAGCCCCAGAGGGTGCCCATGGTGCCCCAGCTCCCTGGCAGAAGCCACTGCTGTCAGCACTGAGTGAACAATCTCTGGCCTTGCTGGTCCCCAGAGGAGGGAGGCCAGGGATAGGAACCCCCAGGGAAGGGCCACCCACTCCCCAGAGCACCCCAGTGTGCACTGCCTCTGTGGGGACCACAGCATGTCCCCTGTGTCCCTGCAGGCCGTGTGTGTCCCCTGTGTCCCTGCAGGCTGTGTCCCCTGTGTCCCTGCATGTGGGGGCCTGAATATATGTTGTATTGTGAGATCAGTGTGTGTCTAAGTTACTCCAAACGAGCTGCAGCTGCAGGGTCCTTAGTTGGGCAACAGCTGTGGCTCGTGAGGGTAACTGAGATAAATAGGGGTGGGTCGAGAGCCCAGGAGGAGCCCCTGAGAAGATAGAAGAAGAGCCCCGGCAGAGAGGGAAGAACAACGCTGCAGCCAAACAGAGAGAGAGAGAAGGTATGGAATCGCCCGGACAGCCGAGAGCTGTGACAGCCTGAGAGCTGGGACTTTACGTGTATGGCAGCCAGAGAGCAAAGATTACATCAACTGGTGACCCCGTGTGAAGACGAACATGCAGCCAAACAGAGAGAGAGAGAAGGTATGGAATCCCCCGGACAGCCAAGAGCTGTGACAGCCTGAGAGCTGGGACTTTACGTGTATGGCAGCCAGAGAGCTGGGACTTTGGAATATCAGCCTGAGAGCTGGAACTGTGTAGAGAAGGCATGGAATCCCCCGGACAGCCGAGAGCTGTGGCAGCCTGAGAGCTGGGACTTTGGAATATCAGCCTGAGAGCTGGGACTTTACGTGTATGGCAGCCAGAGAGCTGGGACTATACAAGAGGCAGCCTGAGAGCTGGAACTGTATGTATATTGTTATTGTGTAATTGTTAAAAGAAAAGGGGGGAAATGTGGGGGCCTGAATATATGTTGTATTGTAAGACCTATGTGGTTCTAAGTTACTCCAAACGAGCTGCAGCTGCAGGGTCCTTAGTTGGGCAACAGCTGTGGCTTGTGAGGGTAACTGAGATAAATAGGGGTGGGTCGAGAGCCCAAGAGGAGCCCCTGAGAACTGTGCTGCAGAGAAAGGAGAAGAGCCTGAGAGCTGGGACTGCAGCAAAGATTACAACAACTGGTGGCCCTGTGTGAAGACGAACGTGCAGCCAAACATCGAGAGAGAGAAGGTATGGAATCCCCCGGACAGCCGAGAGCTGTGGCAGCCTGAGAGCTGGGACTTTAGAATATCAGCCAGAGAGCTGGGACACTAGAAATGTAACAACAAGAAGTGGTAGAAGATAGGACAGCTGAGAGCTGTGGCAGCCTGAGAGCTGGAACTGTAT
The DNA here is from genome assembly GCF_047830755.1 of Zonotrichia albicollis. Taxonomy (NCBI): domain Eukaryota; kingdom Metazoa; phylum Chordata; class Aves; order Passeriformes; family Passerellidae; genus Zonotrichia; species Zonotrichia albicollis. Next base: position 11,647,408 of record NC_133839.1, on the reverse strand, counting down.
GTGTATTGTAATCGTATAATTGTTAAAAGAAAAAGGGGAAATGTGGGGGCCTGAATATATGTTGTATTGTAATACCAGTGTGGTTCCAAGTTACTCTAAACGAGCTGCAGCTGCAGGGTCCTTAGTTGGGCAGCAGCTGTAGCTCGTGAAGGTAGCTGAGATAAATAGGGGTGGGTCAAGAGCCCAGGAGGAGCCCCTGAGAAGATAGAAAGGACTGTGCTGCAGAGAAAGGAGAAGAGCCCCAGCAGAGAGGGAAGAACAATGCTGCAGCGAAGATTACAACACAACATTGCAGCGAAGATTGCAACAACTGGTGACCCCGACGTGATGAAGAAAACACAACCAAACATTGAAAGAAGGTATGGAATCCCCCGGACAGCCGAGAGCTGTGGCAGCCTGAGAGCTGGGACTGTAGAATATAATATGGCCTTTGAATTAAGGTGCTGTAGCAGCAGAAAGCTGGAAGAATATGGCCTTTAAAGAAAAGAGCCTTGGAACATTTAAATACAGCCGAGAGCTGTGGCAGCCTGAGAGCTGGGACTGTATAGGGATATGTATATATTCTATGGTTGTATCTAAGACAGCTGAGAGCTGTGGCAGCCTGAATATATGTTGTATTGTAAGACCTATGTGGTTCTAAGTTACTCTAAACGAGCTGCAGCTGCAGGGTCCTTAGTTGGGCAGCAGCTGTGGCTTGTGAAGGTAACTGAGATAAATAGGGGTGGGTCAAGAGCCCAGGAGGAGCCCCTGAGAAGATAGAAAGGACTGTGCTGCAGAGAAAGGAGAAGAGCCCCAGCAGAGAGAGATGAGAACAACGCTGCAGCAAAGATTACAACAACTGGTGACCCCGACGTGATGAAGAAAACACAACCAAACATTGAAAGAAGGTATGGAATCCCCCGGACAGCCGAGAGCTGTGGCAGCCTGAGAGCTGGGACTGTATAGGGATATGTATATATTCTATGGTTGTATCTAAGACAGCTGAGAGCTGTGGCAGCCTGAGAGCTGGAACTGTATGTGTATTGTAATTCTATAATTGTTAAAAGAAAAGGGGGGAAATGTGGGGGCCTAACGCTGCAGCAAAGATTGCGACAATTGGTGACCCCGTGTGATGAGGTATGGAATCCCCTGGACAGCCTGAGAGCTGGGACTTTGGAATATCAGCCTGAGAGCTGGGACTTTGGAGTATCAGCCAGAGAGCTGGGACTATAGAAGATAAGACAGCCGAGAGCTGTGACAGCCTGAGAGCTGGAACTGTATGTATATTGTTATTGTGTAATTGTTAAAAGAAAAGGGGGGAAATGTGGGGGCCTGAATATATGTTGTATTGTAAGACCTATGTGGTTCTAAGTTACTCTAAACGAGCTGCAGCTGCAGGGTCCTTAGTTGGGCAGCAGCTGTGGCTTGTGAAGGTAACTGAGATAAATAGGGGTGGGTCGAGAGCCCAGGAGGAGCCCCTGAGAAGATAGGAAGGACTGTGCTGCAGAGAAAGGAGAAGAGCCCCAGCAGAGAGGGAAGAACAAAGCTGCAGCTAAGATTGCGACACCTGCAGGCCATGTGTCCCCTGTGTCCCTGCAGGCCATGTGTCCCCTGTGTCCCTGCAGGCCGTGTGTCCCCTGTCCCCGGTGTCCCTGCAGGCTCTGGGGTCGGTGTGGGACCCCGCCATGCTGCAGCGCTGACCCCCCACCTGCCCACGCCAGCCCTGGGTTAACACCGGTGTTTGCCGAGCCTCAGAAACTCAAACTGTTTATTTGCTCCCTGTAACTGAAGATGTCCCTCAGCACTGCAGAGGTTTCCTGGGAAAAGAGGTTTTTCAACAAATAAATAATTTCCCGGGTGGGGACGAGGACGGAGGAGCAGCTGCTGGCTGGCTGCAGGGCACGGCCCAGGGCTGGTGCTGCTGCAGAGGGAGCCCTGGCCCTGTGCCCTGGAACGCCTCCAGCAGGACCAGATGTTTCTGCCCAGCACAGCAGGACCGGCCCGGAGCGGATGGTGTCCGTGGGAGCTGGCAGCACCCACTCCTGGACCCCATTCTGCATCTGGGGGCTGGGGAGGAGGGGCTGCACGGGGGCAGAGGCAGATGTGAGCTGTATCATCACTGTCCTTTAGGATGGAAAACACCCTCAAGATCGAGTCCAACTGTAAACCAAATATTGCTGAGGAAAGCCTAGGACCCACCTCCCTTGGCTGGTGCTTGCTGCAATGGACAATCCCAGGTCTCCTAACGCTCCTGGCATTGCTCCTGTCACTGCTTCTGTCGCCTTCCTCCTCCAGGACAGTCCTTGGCTGCTGCCCCGAGCGCTGCCACTGGGCTGGCCCTGGTTTCTGCACACAGTGGGACACAGAGGGACAAGACAAGGGCTTTGTGGGCAGGGAGCTTGGGAGTGACCACCTGTGCCCGCCCTGGTACCCTGGGTGTGCCATGCCCACCCTGGAGCCCTTGGTGTGCTGTGCCCACCCCAGAGCCCTTGGTGTGCTATGCCCGCCCCAGAGCCCTTGGTGTGCTGTGCCCACCCCAGAGCCCTTGGTGTGCCATGCCCACTCTGGTGCCCTTGGTGTGCCATGCCCACTCCAGTGCCCTCGGTGTGCCATGCCCGGCACAGCGTGCTGGGGGAGCTGGCCCTGTGTTGCTGCGTGCGAGCAGCGTGTCTGGGGCAGCTGGGACCACAGACCCCGGGCTGTGAGGCCTGGCAGGAAAATGCCGTGTCCCGCTGGCCTCACAGATGGCCTGGGTCTGCCCGGGGCAGCCGCCCGCCTGCGCTGGCCCTGAATGCCTGAATGCCCGTTTTGTTGGCCACTCAGGGGGAGGACTGGCCCCACGCTGCCCTGGTCCCACTGCTCCATGAATGCGGGCAGTGTGTGCACACAGACACAGCTCCCGCCGGCCTGGGGGCGCTCAGGGCTGGGGGCTGCTGCCTTCTGGGGCTCCTGGCTCCCAGCCAGCCCGGCTGAGCATCCCTAGGGAGATGGAGACAGCCCCTGCAGCAGGCTGAGCAGAGCCCGGCCACGAGAGCCCCTGCTCTGTGCCATGCCATGCCATGCCATGCCATGCCATGCCATGCCATGCCATGCCATGCCATGCCGTGCCAGGGAAGGGGTGTGTGCAGGTGCACCCTGCCAGCCCCAGGGGCTGCCATGGCAAGGTGGGTGCTGTGGAGCTGGTGCTGCAAGCCTGGGAAAGGTTTCTGTTTCCACTGGTGAGTGAGTCAGTGGCGGCACCGCCAAGGCCGTGGCTCCCCTCCCTTCCCTCCGGCCACCACCCGCTGCCCAGCCCTTCCCACAGCTGCTCGGGGTCGTCAGCCTTGGCACCTGTGTCCCCATGTCACACCGCGTCCCTGCACCTCCCGCAGCTCCTGGAGACTGACCAGAGGCCCTGGTGGCACCGATGTTCTCCCACCAAACATGTCCCAGCATGGGCACGAATGGGTGCAGGCACAGCAAGAGGGCTGTGGGGCTGGCACTGAGCCTTCTGCTCCCCGGGGATGACCTGGGGGCTACTGGTGTGGCTGGGCACCATGTGCCAGGCAGAGCCCTCTGCCAAGCCCCTGGTCCTGGAGCCTGGCAGTGCCCAGACAGCTGAGCTGCGGGTGATCCAGGCAGAGGCAGCTTCTGGGGTGGAAGAAGCACTGAAGTTTTGGTGCACCCTCAGTGGTGCCAACAGACTGCAACCATGGCCAGAATGGCACCTGCCCACTGCACATCCTGCCCACCCAAAGACTGGCCAGCCCCGGCTCAGCTCAGCACTGGGCTGGCACCGTGGGGAGAGCAGGACGCCAGCAAGGAGGCAAAACCACCACAAACAAACCAGCCCGGCCAGTAACTGAGACGGGGCGGGGGGATCAGGGCTCGCTGCCCGGCTGCACCGAGCACAGGAGGAGATTTTGGGCACCAGAGCCACCTGCCCAGATGGCCTCAGCTGCCCTTCCCCAGGCGCCACATCGCTGTCACGGGGGCTTCGAGCACCACAGCCCCCCAGCATCCCTGTCTCAAGCTTCATTTGCTGCTTGCTGCTGAACTGAGAGATTTTAATCTTTTAATCACGTTATGAGCCGAGGTGGTGCCGGCCACGCACAGGAGGAATGTCTGGAAGTCAGCAGCTCCTGTCGCAGCGGGAGCCCATCCTGCCCCCACCCACACATCCCCACTTGGGGACCCCTGTCCTCCCCAGCCCGGCGTGTCCTGCGCTGAGCTGGGACCAGGACCAGCCTGGGGCCCGTGCCAGAGCAAGGATCGGCTCACAAAGAGCTGCCGGGGCTGGAGCTCCCCACCGCAGCCCGAACACAACGAGAGCTCTGACCGTGCGGGTTCCACTCCTCCCCTCCCGTGTTTTCTGAGCGAGGGGAGCAGAGGGGTGTCCGCAGCCCAGCCCAGCACAGCGCGGAGCCGCGGCAGCCCCTGCGGAAGAACAACAAAGCCCTGGAATTAGAGATGTGCTGGGAGTTTACTTTACCACAAAAAAATGTCAGAAATCCGTATTGTTTGTACAGGGATTTGCTGGGGATCGCTAGATAAAAGCCTGGCAGGGACCAGTCGGGGGGAAAAGTCGGCCGGCTCCTTTTTGGTGGCGAAAACCCACGGCCGAGAGAGGGGACAGTGCCTGGCCAGCGTGGGGGCTCGGGGCAGGGCAGGGGCAGGGACAGGGAGGGATAGGGACGGTGAGCACCCACCCTGCCCAGCTCCAGGACAAAAGAGAACACACGCAGCCCGTTCTCACATCTGTTATGTTTTAGTACTGCTCATGTCTAAAATGACCAAAACCAAGCCAAGCGCCACAGCCCCTCGCTCTGCCTCACACTGAGTGAGAGGCCCGAGGGTGCCCTGGCCAGTGCTGGGTGCGGGCAGGTGAGAGGGCAGGTGAGAGAGCAGGTGAGAGGGCAGGTGTAATGGCAGGTGAGAGGGCAGGTGAGAGCAAGGGTGTGGGCAGGTGAGAGGGCAGGTGAGAGGGCAGGTGTAATGAGGACAGGTGAGAGCAGGTGAGAGGGCAGGTGTGATGGCAGGTGAGAGGGCAGGTGTAAGGGCAGGTGAGAGAGCAGGTGAGAGGGCAGGTGTAATGAGGGCAGGTGAGAGGGCAGGTGTGCGCGTTTCTGTGCAGGCAGGACACCCCAGGCAGGCTCCTCCCTGCCTGCTGCCAAAGGGGACTTGCGCAGCTCCAGTGAATGCATTTAAATAACAAACTCATGATCAGCAAAAGCAAAGGCATCTTAACCACACTTCCTAAAATAGCGACTGGCACCTGTTCCGGGCGCCGGGCAGTGGGGGGCCCGCGGGGCTGTCCCGGCCCTGGCACAGCTGGCAGCGCTGGAGGGCACACGCGGTGCCCGGGCTGGGGGCAGCGCAGGAGGCGCTCGGGGCGCTGCTGCAGGGCGGGCGGGCGGTGCCAGCAGCGGCAGAGCCATGCGGGGCTGGGCTCCTCCGTGTCCCCGGGAAGGCGAGGCTGGCCGAGCTGCCACGGCCCCGGGGCCACGTTGTCACAGGGGTGGGTGTCTGCTGCTGGGGGCTGCTCTGACGGGCTCCCCATGCCCTGCAGCACGGTGGGCACGGGGCAGGTGGTGGCCAGAGCAGATGGGGAAGCTTTTGAGGGGGAAGCCGGGCTCTTGCCACAGCCCTGGCTGGAGTGGGGGTGCCAGGGCCAGGCTGCGTCAGGGTGCCCCAGGCAGGGTGGGTGCAGGAGTGCAGAGGGACCCGCCCGGGCACTCAGACCACGAAGCTGAGCCCGTAGGTCATCTGATGGCCGTTGTCCCAGGCATAGAGCACCTTTTCCTTGGGGTTGTAGTCGACCTGCGTGGTGAAGGAGTAGTGGTTGAGGAAGGGCAGCCGGAGCTCTGCCTCCGTGTCCGTGTGCGTGTCGAAGGCATAGGAGATCTGCCCTTCCTTCTGGCTGTAGGTGTCCACAGCATAGAGGATGCCACAGATGATGAAGCAGTTCCCGTAGGTGTTGCGCTTCAGCCCCGTCTTCCAGGTGGTTTCCTTGCGCACCGAGAGGTCCACGGGGTCCAGCCGGCTGAGGACGATCACCTCCTGCTGGGAGTAGTCATAGTCCACCGAGGGGTAGATGACCCAGAGCCCGCTCTCATCCACGGCGAAGTCGATGTCCGAGTGGCCCCTCCACTTCCAGGGCGTGGTGTCCTCGTACACCACATCGTGGAGCTGCGCCCAGCCCGCCACGTAGCGCTCCTTCAGGTCGTACTTGATGATGTTCTTGGTGAAGGCTCGGTTGTAGTAGAAGGCCCCCCTGTACACCACGTGCCCCGTGCCAATCCAGTTGTAGGGCAGCTTGTAGAGGTTGCTCCAGCGGCCTGTGGGTGGGTGGGAGAGGTGTTGGGACCCTCCACAGCCCAGGGGTCCCATGCACGACGGCCAGAGCATGCCGGCAGCAGAAGGGGCCTTGTGTCACCCTTGTTGCCCTCTGGGTGCTCCCCTCAGCTGCCCACCGCCCCAGGGCCCAGCACAGCTGGTGTCACCCACCTAGGGGCAGCCAGGGCCCCTGTGCCCGCTCGCCCCTCACCCTGCTTGAAGCTGTCGAGGCTCCTGAACTCCACCAGGCTGTTGCCATAGTAGTAGTTGGTGACGTAGATGCGGTCATCCTTGGCTGCCGGGTCCTTCATCCAGGCCCCCTCGTTGCGCCCGTAGCTGTGGTGCTCCCTGGGGGGCTGCACGGCCTCGATGGTGCCTTCGCACTCTGCCTCCTTCACTGGGTGCGAGGGGGAGGAAGAGGAAGGCTTACCCCTGCCCTGGCACCCGACCCCTGCTCCGTCCCTGCGGCAGATTCCTGCTGGCTTAGGTTGGCAGGGCACCGGGACTGCGGGGCTGGGTGCCCTCCAGGCTGGGTGCCCCCTGCCAGCCGCCCCTGTCACCCACCTCTGTTGGGCGTCTCGGGGTCCCCGGTGCTGTCGGTGCCCTGCCCGGGGGCGCTGCGGGCGGTGCTGCGGGGCACCGGGGCGGTGCTGGGCACGGCCGTGCTGCCGGGCACGGGGCTCTCCGTCTGTGCAACAGCCCGGGCCGGGGTGCCCTCGGCTGGGGCGGGCGAGGGGGCCCTGTCCTCCTGCTGCTCTGGCACGGCCGCCCCTCTCACAGGGCTCTCTGTGGGGGGACGAGCCGGGGGTCAGTGCGTTTGTGGGGCCGGGGGTCAGTGCGTTTGCAGGGCTGGGGGTCAGTGTGTTTGCGGGGCCGGGGGTCAGTGTGTTTGCAGGGTTGGGGGTCAGTGCATTTGTGGGGCCGGGGGTCAGTGTGTTTGCAGGGCCGGGGGTCAGTGCATTTGCGGGGCCGGGGGTCAGTGCGTGTGCAGGGCCGGGGGTCAGTGCATTTGCGGGGCCGGGGGTCAGTGCATTTGCGGGGCCGGGGGTCAGTGTGTTTGCGGGGCCGGGGGTCAGTGCGGTTGCGGGGCCGGGGGTCAGTGCGGTTGCAGGGTCAGGCCCTGGCCCCCCCTCGGTGAGGGGTGCCCTCCCAGCCCCCATCCCTGCCCTGCCCAGACTCACCGCGGCTCCCGGCCGGACCCTCCGCCGCTCCCTGCCCGACCTTGTAGTAGGTGATGCCCCGGACCACAGTCTGCTGCTGCGCCAGGGGCTTGGGCTTGGCCGTGGGCTGTGACCCCGCCTTGGCCTTGGTGTTCTCCTTTTTGGGCTTTTCGGGCTTCAGCGGCTTCTCCTTGGGCGCTCGGGGGGCTGCCCTGTCCCCCAGGGCCTTGCGGGGGCTGGGGTACCGTCCTGCCTCCTTCTCCCGGCCCCCTGTCGTGTCCTGGGGGGCACAGCCTGGTCAGACCCCCTGCCCTCCCATGCCCTCCTCTTCTCTGCCACGTCTGTGCCAGGCAAAGGGCACAGGCACCAGCCCAGGGTTACCCCAAGGATCCTCCCCAAGTCTGGGGGAGCCTGGCCTTGCCTGGCAGCACCCGCTGTGCCTGCATGGGGCTGGGCCCCGGGGTACCTGTGCCTTGGGGTACCTGTGCCTCGGGGCACCTCTGCCTTGGGGCACCTCTGCCTTGGGGTTCCTGTGCCTTGGGGCACCTCTGCCTCGGGGTACCTGTGCCTTGCTCTCGGGGATGGCAGCCGCGTCCTTCTGCAGCAGCTGGTAGCCCAGGTTGGAGATCTCCTTCTTGATGCTGATCATGATGTCAGAGTAGTTCTCGTAGCGTTTCATCTGGTCAGTGAGGTGCTGGACGCTCTCCTTCATGAAGTCGTTCTCCCTGCTCAGGTTGGTCTTGATGGTCTGCAGGAGAGGAGAGGAGAGGCTGGAGCCCCACTCAGGGGCTCACAGAGCTCCTGAGCTGTGCAAGGGGGAGCACTGCGGGCATGGGGCTGCTGGAGCTCGCTCACCTCCTCCAGCGTGTTCATCTGCGCCACCACCTTGCTGATGTAGGAGTGCACCTTCATCAGGTCCATGCTGTACAGCGTTCCCTCCAGCAGGTCCACCATGGCCTGCAGCTGCAGGGGGACACAGGGATGGGGCCTGGGGTAAGGGCTGGGGCACAGGGCACGGGGCACGGGCACGGGAATGATGGCACAGCATCGGGAGGGGGCCTGGCCCCAGTCCCACCACAGCACAGATACCTTGAAGAGCTCGGGGGCCTGCTTCTTCAGCTTCTCCATCTTCCACTCGTTCTCGCAGGGGTTGAGCGAGGAGGGCGGCGCGGTGCAGGAGCACCGGCAGTCAGCCCCCGAGCTCACCGTCTCCACGGTGTAGAAATCCTCCACGCGCGCGCTGCCGCTCCGGACGCGGCTGCAGGCGTCCCTGCTCAGCGGCCGCAGGATGCACTTGCAGCGGCAGTCGGAGCCCTCGGACGTCATCCGGACCTGGTCCACGTCCCCCAGAGCCTGCGGGACATGCCATGAGCCCGGTGCCCACCCAGGTGTCCTGCAGAGCCAGCCCCAGCACACCAACACAGCCAACCCCTCACTGTGCTTGCCCACAGATCTCCCTGTGCCCCTGGCTGTGCCCAAAGGAGAGAGGCACTGCCTAGGCCAGAGCACCCTGTCCCACCGCTCTGCAGCCGGGCTGGCAGTGACAAAGCCCAGGGACCTGCTCATCCCTGCAGTGCTTTGTGGCCCAGGTACTTCAGTCTCATTTCCCTGGCTGCTTCCCAGCCTCCAGCAAGACCTCAGTGAGCAGGGATGGTGCAAGAACACCCAGCAGTGCCTCAGAGAGCAGGGATGGTGCAAGAACACCCAGCAGTGCCTGTTTGAGCAGGGATGGTGGCAAGAACACCCAGCAGTGCCTCAGAGAGCAGGGATGGTGCAAGAACACCCAGCAGTGCCTGTGTGAGCAGGGATGGTGGCAAGAACACCCAGCAGTGCCTGTGTGAGCAGGGATGGTGCAAGAACACCCAGCAGTGCCTGTGTGAGCAGGGATGGTGGCAAGAACACCCAGCACTGTCTGTGTGAGTAGGGATGGTGCAAGAACACCCAGCAGTGCCTCAGAGAGCAGGGATGGTGCAAGAACACCCAGCAGTGCCTGTGTGAGCAGGGATGGTGGCAAGAACACCCAGCAGTGTCTGTGTGAGCAGGGATGGTGCAAGAACACCCAGCAGTGCCTCAGAGAGCAGGGATGGTGCAAGAACACCCAGCAGTGCCTGTGTGAGCAGGGATGGTGGCAAGAACACCCAGCACTGTCTGTGTGAGTAGGGATGGTGCAAGAACACCCAGCAGTGCCTCAGAGAGCAGGGATGGTGTAAGAACACCCAGCAGTGTCTGTGTGAGCAGGGATGGTGCAAGAACACCCAGCAGTGCCTGTGTGAGCAGGGATGGTGGCAAGAACACCCAGCAGTGTCTGTGTGAGCAGGGATGGTGCAAGAACACCCAGCAGTGCCTCAGAGAGCAGGGATGGTGGCAAGGACACCCAGCAGTGCCTGTGTGAGCAGGGATGGTGGCAAGAACACCCAGCAGTGTCCCTGTGCCCCCACGGCGGCTCGGAGCCCACACAGGGTCCCTTGTCTGTGGTGACACGCAGCCACCTCGGGGTGAGCTCGGCCCCTCAGTCTGCCGCGATGGCCCGAGGCACAGGCTCAAGGACTCCCTTGTTTCCACACATGGCCCTGATTCACGCCGCAGAGCCCAGGGTGCTTTTCGGCCGGTTTAGCTCATTTCTCCCGCTGTGCTCAGGAACAGGGGAGCTGAGTCCCTCCCAGCCCCTGCCACCGGCCGTGCACCTGCGGGGACCCCAGGGCTGGCAGGAGCGTGGCCAGGCAGCTCTGGTTGTCCCACGGGTGGGGATGTGCCTGCTCCGAGCACCCCGGAGGGTGGGAGAGCGGGGAGAGGCAGAGCGGTGACCCCGCAGGGAGAGGGCTCTGCCCACAGGGACTCTGACTCATCCTGGGAAACAGAACGGTGGCAGAGCTGGGAAACGAGCTGAGCTCTGGCTCCCGGTCCTCCCCGGACCGCAGCGGAGCACAGAGCGGCGTGGGAAAGGGCAGAGGCCCGCGGGCTCCATGTCCTGCCCCAAGGCAGCGCCCAGGGCCGGACAGGGATGGATCCTCCGGCTGTGCTGCGGCACCGGGGCTCCCTGAGCTGGGCACGGACCCCGGCTCCCCACAGCCCACAGGGGCCAGGGGCTTCCCCCCCTTTCTGAAGGGCTGCAAACCCTCACACATTTTGCATTTCAAAAAACCCTCTTTCGTTCAAAGGGAAACCAGGTCCTGCTGGCTGAAGGGAACACCAGGACGCCAAAGGGCTGTAAATTGAGCAGAATCTAATCAAGCTCTCAGCAGGGAGCGGGGCAGGGACCCCTCCCCAAACACCACCTCGCAAGTCCCCGGGGCCCCTGACCTCCCCCACGGCCACTGGCGCTTGTGCAAACAGGCAGGACGGCTCCCAGCCCGGCCACACACCCAGCAGCGCCCGGAGCTGGGCTGTGCTCGGGGACAGTGTCCATCCGTGTGCTGCCCGCCGAGCTCACATCCCCGCGGGAATCCCTGGGAGATGCTCCCCACTGCAGGCCCGCCTCAGGTCCGAGCTGGGCTCCCCCGTTCCAGAGCAGCAGCCCCCGGTGAAGGCGCCGCTGCTGCTGGAGCCCATCCCAGCCGGGCACAGCTGTGACCCCACCGGCTGTGACCCCCCTGCTCCCAGCGCCTTCTGCAGGGCAGCGCTGCAGGAAGCTCGTTCTGCGGGAGCAGGGGACCCTGGCTGTGCATCCCCTCCTGTGACACTGACAGCGGGGAGGTGTCCGAGGCACAGAACCTCTCCAGGGCACGAAGGACCGGCCCCTTCCCCGAGACCCGCCCGGCTCCGGCCGCGTCCGTGCCGCGGGGGCAAACGCGCTGCGGGTGTCAGCACCGAGCCCGGGCCGCCGCCCACCTTCAGCGGGGCCGTAACGCTAAACCTCGCTGCGCCGTCTGCCAGCTTCCCTAAACAGGAACTGCATGCTCTATTTATACAGAAAAGCCCATAAGCAAGGAAGTATTAAAACCAGGCTCCCACGCGGGGAGCCTCTGTGAGGGTCCGCGGTACCTCGGCCGGTGCCCTCTGTGAGCCCGTGCCCGGCTGTGCCCGGCTCTGCAGGGACAGCCCACGCCAGGGCACCACAGACCCTCTCCCAGCAGCACACAGGTGGTTGGGGATGTGGGTGCAGAGGGCAGCCCGTGCTGCTCTGCTTTCTGCAGGTGGGAATCTGTGAGCTCCCCAAGAAACCCGCGATGGGGCTGATGCAGCCCTGCAGGGCTCTGCTGATTCCTTCCCTGGGTCCCCCACTCGCCGCAGACTCCAGCCCAGGCTGCTGCAGCCTCTCCTCCCAGCGGGTCCCTGTCCCCGGGGCTGCACACCCATGGCTGCTGTGGGAAAGTGTCCCTGCACTTTGCTGAGGGTTTCCTCACTGCGAGTTTTATGAGCTGGGTAATTTTCCCTGTTTCCGGGACCTCTTGCAAGAGCATCCATGTGAGCACAGAGTTTGTGACATTATTTGGAGAAAGCGGGACCTTTGACAGTGACCCTTGGCCAGCTTTAAAGCTGTCCTTTGGCTGCTGCCAGAGGACTCGTCTCGGAGGAAAACACGCTGTGTTGATAAGCTGTGGCACAGCACGCCTCTGGCACAGCTGCCGGGAGGCATGTCCCCGTCACGGGAGGGAAACCATGTCACCCTCCTCTTCCTCCTCCTCCCAGGCTTGGCACAAGGTGTCAAACACGTCCTGCAGCTGAGGCAGAACGGGGCTGGCAGGGCTGGGCCGTGGCTGACGGGGGCCAGGCCCCGGCGCTGGCGCTGCTTGGGCGTCCCGTGTCAGTCATGGGGACACAGCCGTGCCAAGCGTTTGTGTGGCACACGCATGCCCGCCGATGCGATCTCATCGGGAAAACGCCTCTGAGCACAGCAGGCAGCACCTGCGGGCAGGGAGACGGCACCGCGTGGATCGCCGAGTCCTGCCAGCATCACCCCTGGCACCCCGCCGGGAACCCCAGCAACAGGGCATTCCAGGCTTTGGATATCTGTTCCAAGCTAAGTGCTGCCCGACAACAGCTGCGTTAGCGCCGTTTCCCACCAAATGTCTTGGAAAATCCTGTCGTCTTAACACTGGGTGATCCTAGCAGTAGATGCTCCCACCACCATTGCTCTGGGCTGGGTCCCGGTGTCCCGGCCCCGCTACGGCCACTGACCCCGTGGGAGACGTCTTCCAGCTGGAACCGAGGGCTCCTGAGGCACGGGGGAGGCGGGTTCCCCCCGCTGCCGGTGCCGCTCCCGCTCCCCATCCCCGCGGGGAAGGCTTGTCTGGGCTGCTCTCTCTGGCACGGAGTCGCTCATTGCAGCGCCCATCACCGCAGCGCCAGGGCTTGGGCACCTTCCAGCCGCTGAACGCGCCCGCAGCGCGGGTCACTGCCTGCGCCGAACCCCCGCCCGCTGGGAGCACCGGCACCCGAACCGGGACCCCTCCCGGGACCCCCGCCCGCCGCCCGTGTCCGGCCGCGCCCCCGCCGCTCCGCCCGGGCACAGAGAGCAGCGACCGCCGGGGACACCGGGCCGGCCCCGCAGCGACGGGGCTGCCCCTGCCCGCTCCGACCCCCGCCGTGACCTCTCCCGGCCACGATCGCGATCCCGGTCCCGACCCCAGTCGCTGCCGGTCCGGCCCGTCCTTACCGTAGCGGCGCCGCGCACCGCGGCCAGCGCCGGGAGCAGGAGCGCGGGGAGCAGCAGCGCCCGCATGGCGAGAGCGGCGGTGACCGCCCGCACCGAGCGCCGCTCCGCCCGGCCCGGCCCGGCCCGTCCCGTCCCGGCGGCGGGGAGGAGCCGCCCGTCCCGTCCGCCCGTCCGTCCCGTCCCGCCCCGCCCCGTCCCGCCGGCGGCACCGGCCCCAGCAGCGGCGCGGGGGCGGCGCGTTCCCCCGGGTGGAGCTGGCCGTGCCCGCCCCGGGGCTGCCGCCGCACCGGGGCTGCCGGTGCCCCGTGCGGGGCTGCCCGTCCCTCCCCGGGCTGGCCGGTCCCCCCCTCCGAGCGGGAGGCGGTGTCCCCGGGCAGGCGGCCCGGACCCCCGCCGGGCTGTGCGCTTTCCCCGGGCTATGCCCCGTGCCCGGTTTCGCCCCTCTCGCGGTGCCCCGTGCCCGGTGCCCGGTTCCCCTCTCCCGGCGCCGCGGGCAGCGCTCGGGGCCCGGCCGCCTGGTGCCCCCTGGCGCCCCGCCGCTCCCGGTGCACCGGCCCGGGGCAGCCCGCGGGGCGGGGCGGGGCGGGGGCTCGGGGCGGGCCGGGGGCGCGGCCGTCGGGGCCGGGCCCGGCTCCCCGCGGGCGGCGCTCGGACTACGGCTCCCGTGGTGCCCCGGGGGGGCGGGGCGCGGCCGGCCCGGCCGAGCGCGGCGCGGCCCTGGCTGTCAGCAGCGCCCGAGCGGCCATGGGGCAGCGCGGCCGCCGGGGCCGCTGAGACCGCCGAGCCCCGGCCCGGCCCGGCCCGGCGCGGCCCCGGCGCCGCCATGGAGCTGGAGCCGCCCGCGGAGCTGCCGGAGCCCCGCGCCGCCAGCAAGGGGCCGCCCCGCAGCGGTGAGTGCAGAGCGAGGGGTCCGGGCGGGCCGGGGTTCGGGGCCGGCGGTACCGGGGGGCTCCGCCTGCCCGATGCGGGCCCGCAACTTTCCGCGACCGCGGGGCGCAACAAAGGGCCGTGCCCGCCCTGCCCGGTGCCCGGGCCGGGGCCGGGACCCGCTCGGGGACACGCGGGGGTCGCCGCCCGCAGCGGTGCCCGGGGCCGGGCCGGCGTGCCCCGCGGATCTCGCCCGCCCGGCAGGAATCGCCTTTGCCCCGCTGCTCCAGGGCCCGCGGGGAGCGTGCGGCGGAGCGGGGCCGCTGCCGGCTCGGGCCGGGCGCGCCGGGGCTGTCCCGGTACCGGCGCCGCGTCCCGGCCGTGCCCCGCGGCTGCTCCCGGTGCCCCGCGGGTGTCTCGGCTCAGCCCCGGAGCCGGTCCCTGCCCGGGTTTATGGGCACCATTTGGGACCCTTTTACACTTCCCGTATGCAGATGCCGCATCTGCACTTGAATGTCCCTGCCAATTTTTATGGTTTACAATTGCATTTTACCATCTTAAGGTACTCGGGTTCTCTACAAAGGGTTTGCTCAGACAAAAGAGGCTTTTTATCAGCAGCATCCTCGGTTTTCGAGATACGGGCGGTACCGAAAGATAGGCGGTGTGGGAAGGGCAGAAATGGGCATTGCTGTAAGCGCCCCGATGTGTAACGTGGAGTTGTCCCTGGAAGCGCTTTATTCCTCCTCGCTTAATTAGATGTCCAATTGGATGAAAGACACTTAATACTCTTAGATACTTTAATAACACTCTAATAACACTCTTAATGCTTTAATATAGCTTTAATACTTTTTGAACTTTCTGATTTAATTTGTGAAGTGTCTGTTGCTTTAGTGTCCCTAAGAGCACAACAATATTAATGCCTTGTCCACATTTGCTATTTTTCCCAGAGATGTGGGATTTTGAGAGAAATCTCTTTTGATTAATCAGATTAGTTGTAAGAGTTTTTTGCGTAGCTGTTTCTTGTGACAGATGTACCTGTGGCTGTGGTTAGTCTTTTGAATGGGTGATGTAACAACCTTTTACTACTTTGCCTTCAAAAATGTGAAATACTGCCGCGGTGTTGAGACATTGCTTGACCTTCAGTCTTTCTAAAGCCTCTGGGGGAGGAGCAGGAAAGATTGGGTTGTTAATTCATGGTTTTATAAAATACCTGCAAATGATAATGGCAAACGAAGGCTCTGAATATTTCATTTTCTTAAGAAAGATTCATAGTGCTTTTGATACTTTGAGGAACAGCATCTTAACAAAACCAGTGGAAATTGTAGGAGGACAGAGGTATAAAAGTCAGATTGTATTCTTGGTGTTAAAATGTTAATGTTAAAATCATTAATGAACTTAAGCTGTGCACGTGGCTTCTGTGTTAACCCAGAGTAAACTGCTGCAAGTTTATTGGCGCTTCAGTGAGAGAAGCCTCAGGATAACTTTGAAATGCAGGGTGTACTTTTATTTCAGCAGTTACAGGCAATTGCAGCCTCATTATTGGAGGGGACACTTGACGTTCTTAGAATATAAGATGATGGTTTTCACTTGCCAATTTGAGTACTTCCTCTTCCATGTAAGAAACGTATTTTGTCATTGAACAAATCAATAGCAACGCATAAAACCAGGTTTTTTTAAAAGCAATTTCATTAAGGCATTCATTTTTCCTGCAGTAGTAGCAATTATTTCACAACAGGGTCCCATTTAAGATCAGTCTTGCTATAGCTTCAGTTGGCATCTTTTTCCTCTGTGAGACATGATGGCTTTTACATCGTTTTAATTATTTAATGTCTTAGCTAAAATAGGGACACAAAAGATTAGCTGGAATTAAGGTAGCATTGGACACTTTGTTGTGTACTGTGGTCTTGGAAGACAGATTTATCAGGAACTAAACAGAAAACTTGAATTTTGTGTTCCCGTAAAACTATCAGAGTTTCAGATGGGCAGATTACTGATCTGGATAAACTTCATACCAGAGAAGAGAGGAAAGTTGTCAGAGCACAAAGAATGTAAGGTTTTCAAAGAAAAGTCCCTTTGCCTGCATCCCTTCCCTTTTCCACAGCATTCCCAAACTTTACTGGCACACACTGACATTTTTAGTGGTTCTTTATGCTTGGTTGCTTTGCATCTGATGAGATAAGCCTTTGCTTAACAAAGACTATTTCATTGATATAGTTGGGTCTTAGTTTACTTGCTATAAACATTTCTTTGAAGATTTAGGAAGAAAAACAAATGGAGTTGTCGAATGGCAATGCTGCTGAAGTCAAATGTCTCTGAATAAACAAGAAGCTACGGTGTTATTTCAGCTCAGTGTTGGCTTGTTGAATGTGGATGTCTCTTGCTTTTGTAAATAATAATAGTTCAGAACCCTATGCATTATTTTCTCAGTTCTGTGGTGGGAAGTGAAAGACTTGTAATTTAGGAACAGCTTAACTCCTTTGTTTGATTTGATGGTAAAGATGGAAAAATACCTCTTGGTATAAAGTTGGAATTTGGTATTGATGGCTTCTGTAGATCATTAATCAGGAAAATGGGTTTATGCATGCCTTTTTGTGCTGAGCAGGACTAGTGCTGTATGTTGAGCAGATGCAGTGTGTGATGTGACACTGCAGCAACAAGATTTTTTTTCCCTGCTTTGCTATAAAACAATTTAAAGATATTGAATTATAGAAAATGAGGGAACTTTCCCATCTGGGAGACTAATTCTTGGCTGTTGGGAAGCAATAGCTGTCTTTCTGTCCTGCCTCTGGCAAGTCCTTTGTGGGATTTCTTTTTTTTGGTGGGGAAAATGTGCCAGTGGTTTATTGAATTACTGTTCAACTTCTACGTAGTAGAGCTTTGAACAGATGCATTTACACCAGGATTCTGTGAGAATGGGAGCACAGTTTATCCTGTTGATAAACTGCCTATTTAAATAAAGCCTTCAGCAGTGTAATCTGGTAATTCTAATTAAGTCATTTACATAGGGAATTGGCCCAGGGTTTCATCAGATGGCTGCTGGGGAGCTGAAATGCATTCTTTCCCTCCAGCTGTATTAAACCAGCCTTTTGATCCTGTCCTTTTTTAGCCTTTAAGCCAAAGTGGTTATCACTGTGCAGAGTTAATTGAGAAAGGGAAGTTGGGGGACAAGGGGACCCTTCGAGCTTTAGCTTTGGTCTTAATTATTACACTTCTAATTACATAATTAGAAGACTTTCAGATTTTTTGTGTTGATAAAAATGGTTCTGTACAGGTTTTGTTAGAAAGAGGAAATACTCCACGGAGAGGCTGGCTTCAGTGAAGTTCTTTATTGGTAAATGATTGCCCATAACTTATCTTGGGAGCAGTATAAGCCTGGGGTATCTGAGTTCTCCCAGCACTTTGATAAGGAGGTTTCATTTACCCAGGGTGGACCTGCGTCCTTCAGAGAGCACAAGTTACATGGCCACCTTCCATTGCCCAATCATCCCAGCTGTGGGCTTGTAGAGGTGGGGAAATTTAAACTTAGGGAAATGTCTGCTCAGTGTGATTCATTTTTTAAGCTTTTTTTTTTCTTTTTTTTTTTTTTTTTAAACAATGCCAGACTGACTGCAAATTGCTGTGATGTCCTTGTCTGAAAATACCTCCCAGCTGAAACTTGAGGGGAAGCCTTCAGTAGATTTTGTGGGAACCTGATCTGGACTGAGATGTCCCTCGGACATTTCTCCTGTTGGACAGAGGCTCTGCAGCCGTTCCTGCAGGAGATGTGGGTGCAGTGCCTGCAGGGGCTCCCTGGGCTGTGCATGAGCACAGGCTCCTGGCCATGCAGGGTTTATTCTGATTAGCTGCTGCCCAGCAGCCCAGGGTGGGAGTTTACCTGTGGGAATTGCTGCAGAGCCCTCAGCTCCTCAATCCAAGGGATTGAATGATGGCTGTCGTGGTTGTAGTAAAAATTTGTAAAAGAACTCCGAGTCTCTGAAAGTTCTGCCAAACACCAGCTTGTCCTCCAAAAATCTCTTCATTCAGTCTCACAGCTGTAGCTTTATGTTGTTTGGCAATACTTACAAGGAATTATCCCTAAGTATGTTGTTTCAGATGTCTTGTGAGTGCTTTTGCCAGGAGGCTCTCCATCCCCTGCCTGTTTTATCAGCAGTGCTGAGGAAATGCCCTTTCTGTGGGTCACAAGCAGGGCTGTTCTTACCTGCACATTTTCTGTGCTCTGGTGGTGCAGAACTGAAGGGAGCTGAGGAGAGGTGCCAGTGCTGGGTACCAGTTTGCTGCTGTGCCAGGCTCAGGGAGTGCCTGCTCAGTGCCTCCTGTTTGCTGCTGCTTTGTGATGTTTTCTTTGCCCAGTTCTGTTTTCCTGCTTACCTGGCACTGCCAGCTGGGTCCCTCACCTTAACACTTGAGCTGACCTTTAGTATTTCACTTGGATTTACATAAGGGCTCTGCTCAGTGAGCTGTCCCTATCACAGGATGATATCCATAAAAATGACACTTCCTAGTCTTGAAAAAAATCCCCAGGCCCATTGGAGACATGTGAAAAGGACACCCAGCAGGAAGAGAGGCCCATGGCCTGAAATATTCATCAATCATTTTCCTGGCACCAGGAAACCAATCAACTCTTCTAAGGGGAGAGAGCAATCAATCACACGATGTGGGAAACAGGGATTGCTGGCCCTGCCAGAAATGTCCCTTCATGGGGACAGAGGGAAGGGGCTGTGTTGCTCCTTACTCACAAGTGGTAACTTACACCCAGCTTTTGTAAGAGGCAATCTGTGCACACCACGGGCTGTGCTGCATCACTGCCCCAGGTTTTGTTTTCAGTAATGCTGAGTTGTTTTCTCCTTAGATTTTTTTAAATTTACCTTTTTTCTGTAGCTGGTAGGTGAAGGGTTTGTTTCCTGTTCCCAAACCTCCGTGTTCTGAAGTGGCAGGTCCAGCAGAAGCATGTTTTTATCTAGAAGATCAGAATTTTAAAATTTTGCTCTGCCCAAGCAGAACACCACCATCTGTGGAGCACCAAAAGGAAGAACACAAACAGATTCCCTGTAGCAATGTATGTAACAATTATTTTAAAATTGTAAAACTTGTAATCATGTCTTCCAACATGGATTTTAACAAAGACAAAATTTTCATGGAAATCAACAAAACATGAACTGCTGTATTAATTAAGTTAGATTAAAAGTCAATTACAATTCAGATTGTTCTTCAGACCAGCAGTGTCTACTAAATTCAATCAAAATTAATTTCTCATTGAAAAGATTAGGAGCCTTCTCTTTGAAAATGCAGATATTTTTCTGCATTGAAGGTAATTTTCTAGTACAAGTGGAGACAAATATCCAAATGTCAGGAAGGATGTTTCTATTCTGAACAGCGTTTTTCTGTCTGTCAGACAGTTTCTGTGTGCTTTCTAAGATGCTTAGATGTGTTACCACAATGAAAAGCTACTAAGAGATGTGGCATCGTGCAAAATGAGATTACAGCAACAGGCAGATGTGGCTGGCATGAGCCCCAAGGAGAAAGGGAAGCGTTTCTGGAATGGCAAGCAGCAGGAGCTAATGCGGTTTGCAAACATGGGAGACAGTGGCACAGAGGTAGGTGGGGAGAAGGAATCAAGGGAAATTGGATTCTTGCCCGTTGGTAATCCCTGTCCCTGGGAGGCCAAATGCTCCGTGTGAGCCTTTCAGTGCAGCCAAACCCGGGATGCAGCTGCTGCTGCTGCTGCTGGGGGCTCTGAGTGCTGCACTGCATGGGCAGGATGCTGGAGTCAGGGATGGGAGTGCTGGGGGTTCTGATCTCTGCACTGCATGGGCAGGGATGCTGGAGGCTGGAGTCAGGGATGGGTGAAAGTCAGTGATGCTGGAGTCAGGGATGGGTGTGAGGGGAGTTTTGGGGGCTCTGATCTCTGCACTGATTGGGCTCTGAGTGCTGCACTGCATGGGCAGGATGCTGGAGTCAGGGATGGGTGAGAGGGGAGTGCTGGGGGCTCTGATCTCTGCACTGCATGGGCAGGATGCTGGAGGCTGGAGTCAGGGATGGGTGAGAGTCAGTGATGCTGGAGTCAGTGATTGGTGAGAGGGGAGTTTTGGGGGCTCTGATTGCTGCACTGATTGGGCTCTGAGTGCTGCACTGCATGGGCAGGATGCTGGAGTCAGGGATGGGTGAGAGGGGAGTTTTGGGGGCTATGATCTCTGCATTGCACAAGCAGGATGCTGGAATCAGTGATGGGAGTGCTCAGGGCTCTGATCTCTGCACTGCATGGGCAGGATGCTGGAGTCAATGATGGGAGGGAACCCTGCACTCTCAAGGACTGGGCATTAATGCAGCCACAGCCACGTCCAGGTGGCCTCACAAAGATGAGAGCCACACCCATCTCTGTTCAGGTGTCCAGGTAAAGGGGTGCTTCCATCCCAGTGCACTTCCCTTTTGGAATGCTGCCCAATCTGCAACATGATTTCTGCCACGTTCTGTATATCATCACATGCTGTTATTTATCAGGAGATCAGTATTAATCTGCATTGATGTTAACGCCTCAAAAAATAGCATCTCTTGTATAATATCAGTCAGTTCTGGTTTTTTAATGTAGGTAATTCTAGTGAACTCTAGATGGATTTTGCTGAAGTGGTATTCCTTATGTTGGCCAACACTTTATCAGCTATCAAAAAGTCAATAAAGAATTTCCCCAGATTTACAGACTGATTATGCAATTGATCTTTCAATATTGGAGTAGGCTGGGCTGCCTGGTGGGCAATACCCTAATAAACCAAAACGTCCTCCAGGTAGAGAAGATGCAAAAATCTCCTGCCCAGGGACAAAGGCAGTGTGCTTGTGGGCTGGGGTGCTGAGAGGCGCTGGGTGTGAAACAGAGACATGATCACCTTTTAGGACAGGCTTTTTTCTTCATCACTGTAATTTTTCTAAAAAGCGTTGGTGCTTGACTGTGTTTTCCCCTTTGGTAGTCTAAAAGTCTGAAATAAGATGCCAAATGTGTATGAGTCCCTTTAGAGGAGTGAGCTGGCTGAGAGCTGCCCTGAGTCCGCTGTTACCACGATCTGGCTGGGGGTACTCCCTGCACAGCACCCCATCTTCCAGGAGCAGAGCCTGCTGAACCTCCCAGCAGCTTTCCAAAGAGCACTGTGCCCTGTCCCAGAAATCCCAGAGGCTCTGCAAACCCAGCCCATAAGGCATGTGGTAATGCTGATAGCACAGCAAGATGCATCTCCTTTCTGCTTTGATTGTTGTGCCTCAGGAGGCACGTCAGGAATCCTGTGACTTTTGATGGCATCAATAAATCAGATAGCATGCTGACAGAATTTTACTGGAATGTAAACAGGCATTGAAAATAACAATGTTTGTAGAGACTTCATTGAGGAATACAGTGCAGGTACATGGAAGATGCATGGCTGTGTAGGTTTCCTTTCAGTTTTGTTGGTAAGCAGGAACTGGGATTGTTTTCCATGTAAATGAAAATAAGTAAAAATATTTATCAGGAGATGACCTTATTTCCCACTCCTCTCTGCAAACAGTGTGTGTTCTCAGTGCTGAGGTGAGACAAGCTCTAGCCAATGTAGGGGAAAGGGGAGGAATGTCTCTGTATAGTAAAATTGAGCTGATAAGGGATAATGAATCACCTTCAGCTCAGCTCTGCTGAGTAGTAGCTGCTCTGGGGAACTGCAGGCTGCTCAGCCTTGTCTCAGCCCTCAGTGGGAAGGGTATGGAGCAAATCCTCCCAAAAGGCTTCTCCAGGCACTTGAAGGACAGAAGGTAGCTGGGAACATTCACTGTGAGTTTGCCAAGGGGAGAGATCCTGCCTGAGCAACCTCATTCCTTCTGTGATGGGATGGCTGGATCCATGCATGAGGAGAGAGTAATTCTGTCATTAACCTTAGCTTAGGCAGGCTTCTGATGCAGTCTCCCATGTCATCCTAGCAGGCAGTTTGGGTGCAAACCTGGGCTCTTTTGTTGAGTTCAAGCATTAATTGGTGGCCATTAAGCTGTGACTGTCCTTGGGTGTCACTGCCGCCCGCCCCATGCCACCCACCCGTGCCACCCACCCGTGCCACCCACCCGTGCCACCCACCCGTGCCACCCACCCGTGCCACCCACCCGTGCCACCCCCTGAGCTCCTCCATGCTGGGGAGGGGGCACCACAGCTCATCCTCAGAGTCCAGTGCTGAGTCCAGGCTCAGGCTAAGTTCATTTCTAGGAGTAGCCCATATACTCCTTCAATTAGCATGGACAGGGACAAGGGCAGGCAAAGGTCAAGAGAAGTTCAAAATGGCATCATCTCTTTTTGCTGGTTTTCCCAAATGTTCCTGATCCTGCAAAGCTCTCCAGTGTGTTTACCAGACCATTGGAAAAGCCAAAGAACAGGGCCTGGCTTGATACAAGGGAAGTTAGAAATCGAGGGGTTAAGAATAGGTAGCACTGTTGGTTAAAACAGGAGAAATAACTGATTTATGTTGTGGTGGAAAATTAGGCTGTAAAGTGAAAAACACTTAAAAAGAAACCCTGTGGTTTCAAGGGAGCTTTTTGCTCTGATTCCTGCTCAGCAAAGAGGG
This sequence comes from Zonotrichia albicollis, assembly GCF_047830755.1. Lineage (NCBI taxonomy): Eukaryota > Metazoa > Chordata > Aves > Passeriformes > Passerellidae > Zonotrichia > Zonotrichia albicollis. The sequence continues at coordinate 11,624,930 of NC_133839.1, read as the reverse complement.
GTACCCCAATAAAGGTCATCAGCTTCATGAGCTGAATTATTAATTCCTTTCATACCACTCAGGGCTTGTAAACAGTGTGTAACACAGGAAAACAATTGGCACTGTTCACTGAGTGGGCAGAGAGGTCAGGAGGTAAATACTTGTATTGGCAGCATCAGCTCTTCAGAGCTGAGCAGACTTCTGTCCTTTTCCTCTTTTAGAGCAATCCACTTTCCTGAATCTTAGCCTGGTCGTTAGTCCATATCTCCTCTCCCTTGGATGAATTGTTTTTAGGAATTTAATGGATTACATATAATTGTGAAGATAAAAAGGGCTGGAGGAAAGGGTGGGGGATTATAGGTAAAGAGAGCAAACCAGCTTTGCCATGTTTCATAAACAACTGTGTTTTTACACAGAGAGAAATTTTTAAATCCAGCTATTCAAGGCCAGGTGTAGAATAAGCAGTTGTGCTTCTGTGTACTTAGAATAAAATCCAAGTGTGATTTTTTGAGATTAATATGTTGTAAATACCACCTGCCAGTAGTAGCACAAGCCCAGAAATGCTGATGTGTCGCTGCCTTGGATGGCACAGCTGTGCCATGTTCCTGCAGGGGCTGTGGGATTGCTGGGTTCCCAGCAGCACAGGGTATTGAGGGGATTGTGACCCCAGATTTGAGCAGCTGGGTGTGGTGAGCATGGTGAACGTACTGCAAACAGTCAGTAAAACACAGAATTTCCAAGTATGGCTGGGAAATAGTTACACTTTGTTGTTTGCAGCCTGTAACGTGGTACCACAGTGAACAATCTAAAATTTTAGGACTTGGAGAATGTGTGCTGCCTCTCTCTAGACACTTCCCACTCAGAAACCTCTCTTCAGAAGGCACATGCATGACTGAGTTGCTCTCTGGGTGACACCTGATGAAGCACTGCAGATGCTGGCAGGTGTGGCTTCCTGCCCTGAGTGCCTCTGCCCTCGCAGCAGCTCTCGGTGCCTGCCCTGTGCCATCTGGCCAGGGCTGGGCAGTGACCCCTGTGCCAGAGCAGCAGGGACCATCTGCTGGCTGCTGCCCTCCCTTACCTGCTAAAGCCCCGTGCTCAGGGCTCGCTCTGCACCACTCCCCAAAGAGGCACAGTGACTTCAGCCTGACTGCTTGTCTTAACTTGGATGTGTGTGAGAGCATGTGTAGCTTTCAACAGGCAAGGGACAAAACTCTCTCCAGGAACCTGAAATGGATGTACTACATATGAAGAAATTTTTTTTTAAATTTACAAAATATGTACAGTATGTGGCTAGCTAGTTCCTAAATTAGGGAGACTGTAGTGTTAAGGTGGAAAATAGGAAGATGCAAAATAATTTTTCTTCTCTGAGCACATCAGAGACTGTGCAGTGTAATGCAGAGGCTGTTGGGAGGTCTGCAGCCAGCACGTCGCATGCAGCTTTCTGAGCTCTGCTGCAGGAGCCAGGCAAGATGATAAATTCATGTGTAGGTGTTCTAGGAGTAAATGCCTTGGTAATCCAGTGGGGAGTAGGCCAGGAACAAGCCAGGGCATTGCTGAATAAATCTGTAATTGTGTTTGTTGCTGTTCTCAGCTATGGCTGGTGTTTAACATGATGAACCAAAGCTGCTGCTTTGAGTAGCTACACCAAGGAGGCTCTGGGTGCTATGGAAGTGTGGCAGCAGGATTTAGTCAGTGTGGTGCAGTGTCTGCTCTCACGTTCTGGAAAAATGGTCTGCTGAAGTGTTTACTTTTGTTTGTGGTTTGCCTAATTAGAGCAGAACTTTGCACTTGCAGTGTAAACAGTGGTCCTCAGGGAACTGCCTGCTGCCCCAGAAATGGGAATTGCAAGAATGTGAAAGGCAGGATTTGGGCTGGCAGCAAAGCCTGGCGTGGGCTGGGCTTGTGCTTCTGGGGCTGTGTTCTGTGGTTAGGAATGCAAACTTGTGGTGTGCATTTATTGGGTCTGGAGCTAAACAAGAGTTACAGAATGTATAATTATGTGGGACCTACCAGCACCAAAATCACAGAGATGGAGACTGAGCTGCTTGGCTGGGGTGTTGGTGGTGATGTGCTGAGAGGGGCTGTGGTCTTTGGGAGAGATCAAGCCCAAAGAATGCATCTTGGCTTTGCCTAATCTTGGGTTAAAACCGACCCTGTTAGTGCAAGATGGTTTTCTCCTGGTTTGAGTCCTGGAGAGGTGGATGCTTTCCAAAACACAGAGGGCAGTCTGGCATTTGTTTTTGATCACGTTCTGACTTTGAGGGTTTTCACTGGCAGACGCAGGCAGGAAGTTCTGTTTCTTCTTTCAGCTGCTAGAAAATAAAGCTTTGGAGTGTCTTGTGCTTAAAGACACTTGTTTCTGATGCTGCTCCAGATCAAATTCCAGCAGCTTGCCAGCCTTTGGAAGAGGATCTCTCTTCTGATCAGGAATCTTTTGAAGGTTCACTGGCCACAGATGGGAGATCATCATGTCCTTTCATTCCACAGTAATGCTCTGCATATAGTTTAAACCTGGTGTAATTTAGACTTTCTTTGTGCTGGAAGTTGCTCTGAATTGATATTCTCAAACCATCACAAGTTATAAATTACTAATATGACTGCTGAGAAAAGTAGATCTACAGATAATGTGTATGGCAGGAATAACTTGAGAGGGGGAGGCAGATGCTGTTGAAATTACCTGCTCCTCAAAGCAGCTTCCTCGGGTGACTGAAGACATGCGTATTCAATTTCAGTGTAAATGAAAGTTTTCAAAGTAAAACCTTCTCAGTAACATGCACATCACATCTTTCTCATTTTCACTTTCCCATTAGCTGCAGATGTGGAGCAGATGAGTTCCTCCTCTCCTGTCCTCCCTGTGAACTCCGTGGGCAGTAAGTACCCCTTTTCTTGCCATGTGGGACGGGGTAGAATTTCTCATTCTGAGGTAACCCAGAGACGTGAATTGATACTCCATGGTGGAGAAGTTTTACAGCTGATGCTTATTTATGGAAATGGGGATTCCCATAGCTGAGAGCTGATGAGGTATTTCTCACTAAAGTAGCACAGACCAGGTCTGTACATCACTATTTACTCCAGCAGAATACAGGCTGTGTAAGACCTGTTGCCACCAGAGATATCTCGGTGAAGGAGATGCCTGCATGAGTGATAGAAACCCCTGAGGTGATGTAAATTATGTTGACATGGGAGTCTTTTTCTGTAGTGTTTCATTCTAACACTTGAAAATCTATAGCCTGACATTTCTCACAAAACTGAGAGCAGTTGGTGCAATCCTCCTCAATTTCAGGGTAATTCTGGGCCTGTAACTTTTTGGAGACTTTGAAAACCTGAGCTGCTGGACACCTAAAAAAGGAGGAATTCAGAATTCCTTCTTAACACTCCATCTAGTGGCATTTGCTGTGCGGAGGGAGCAGTCGGTGGGAATCCACTAGATGGCAACAGGCCCTTGTCAGACTGGTGGGACTGGGAAACCGTGTCCTTCACAGGGCTGAGAGCCCCTCATTGAGAGCAACTTTTCATCTCATTGTGTGGGAACTCTGCGGATTTGTCAAATGTGGCAGACTTTGAACTGGCAGCTCATTTCAAAGTACTGCTCAGATGTTCACAACTGCTAAAAGCCTCCCAGAGCCAGGACATGGTCCTTTCCACGTGCCTTTGTGCTGGTGGACTTGCACTGACTTTTATTGGAGAACTGTGGTTCCTGTGTGACGGGAGTGAGAATCTGGTTCCTTCCTTTATAGTGAGAGCAGCCCTGTGGAGTGCATGCATGGCAGGCTCTGAGCTCTGAACATGTGTGCAGTTATTTGCCTGGTGATTAATAAAACACATCTTTGTTGGTATCTAGCTACGTTTTCATGCAGTTTATCACTTTTATATGGAAACAGGTAATTTCACATGCATATGTAGAATAATTTGTCATCTAGAGACATGTACGGTTCATGATGATATATTGGCTAATACTCTGTTGAACCTTTGTGGCCTGATATAGCTCATATTTACTCTTGTGCATTGACAGGTATTAAAACATAACTAAATTAACATAACATAACCCTAAATTTCCCATAGTATTCTCCCAGCAGAATATATCTGCAGAAAAAGGGCAGGGCTGTCCAACATGAGCTGACCCTCCTTCCCCCCCTTAAATAACTGTGTGTTACTGCCAGTGTGCATTTGTCTAGCTGCAGCTTTCATGTCTGTTATCTTCTGCTGAAATGAAAAATGCTTGTGTGTTCCCTATGAAGATATTTATATAAACTTTTGATAAACTAAATAAACCGAGCTCCTCGAGTTCTTTTGATGTCTCCCTGTCTCTCGATCACGGCTCAGCGCCGGTGGCCCCTGCTCGGTCGGGACCACGGGCCAGCCCTCGTGGCCTCTGCTGGGGATGGGTGAGCCCTGGAGCTCCTGCTGGACCCGTCCCCAGTGTCCCCAGCCCAGCTGTCCCCTGGCTGTGGTGGCAGCACCGAGTGCGCTGCGCTCAGTGTCACCCTGCTGTGCTCTGGGCAGCAAACAGCTGCTGACACAAACATCTGAAGCTTCCCAAGCATGGATGTAAAAACATTCTGAACGTGCCTGTCTTTCCTTAAGTTTTTTCCCTTGCTGACTTCCTTACCAAAATTAAAGCAAAAAAAAAAAATCTGGAGGATTTCTTACAGCTAAGTAGGAACCCAAATTTTAATCCTATTTGTACATGCAGAGCATTTGAGAGGTGTGGAATGTGTGCTCAAGCCTTTGGCTTGTTGTGCATTGGCAAACTGGGGTAATGGCCCCTTTACTGTAATTTCCCCTGTTTGTCTGAAATGTCTTATTCAGAGTAATTGCAGGGAATTATTTTCACGTGTCCTTTAGGTAAAGATGAACCCCTCTGTCAGGACTTCTGCATTTTCTACTTTCATGCAGGTATACATGAGGAAAACCAGTTGGCTGAAATGTCTATTTAAAATAACACAAAAGTGCTTTCTTGTACATCATGTAAGATGTCTCTGGAAAAAATCCAAATTGTGCACTCTCACTTCCGAATGAGTCTGCCAAGCATGCTGAAAATTCTGAGATTTCAAAGGCAGAATGTCAAACTGCATCAAAAATGAGTCATTTGTCTTGTTTTCATAAGGTTAAACAATCTGGCAGGCATGCTTTTGGGCTGCTCACTGTTACACTGCTGTGGTAAATTCCTTGTACCAAGCCACCACACTTACCCGGGCTGTCGGTGCAAGTGCTCACTGTGGGTGACTGAAAAGGGCTCTTTGCTATCAGACCCAGGGAGAGGACAGATTATTTCTAAAATTCCACTTTTGCAAAGTTCAGTCTGTTTGGTGTTGAACTTGGTGGAGCTGTTCCTGTGTAAAAATGAACGAGTTTAAGTCTTTGAATATATTTTGAATATTCACCAGACTGGAGTTTAGAAGTCCTTGGTGAGTTGTTCTGACTTGAGCTGTACAGAGGGACACGGTTCCTGTGGGATAGCAGCACAGCATGTCTGAACAGGCTCCTTCAGGATAATCCTGCGAGCAACTGGAGGAGCAAACAAGGTGTAGGAGAAGTGATTGGAGCCTTTGCTGCCCAGGGACTGACTGACACCAGTGCTGGGCAGAGGGAGATCCACCATCCCTGCTCCGAGTGCCGTGGGGGCACCACAGGGGCCTCCTCCCTCTCCTGCCCACCCTGCCCAGAGACAGGGCATTTCTGGACAGGGATGTCGTGCCAGTCATGCAGAAATGCTTGGAGGGCAGCTGGAGAGGCTGCTCCTGTGTCTCAGGGCAGTGTCGGTCTGTCTGCCATGCAGAGAGTGTCTGCTCCTCCCTGCGCAGCCCAGAGCAGGAAGGTCCCTGCCTGCTCCAGCTCCAGCTCCTCACCTTTCCAGCAGAACTGAAGCTGGCCCTGCCCACCACAGCCCTGAAGAATGCTCTCTGCAGCAGTACCTTAAAGCACTATTTTCTTAAAGCATTATTTTCTGCTTTGCTTCCTCCCATTCTCACCCCAAAGCCCCACAGTTCAGTCCCTTTTCATCTCTCACCGGGCACTTTGTAGGACCAGTGCTGTTCCATAGCTTGGCTCACTCAGGAGGAAGTTTAATTTCCTATAACCTGGTAAAGCAGTAGATTTATGCTTTACTGATAGATTTACCAATTGGGTGACACTTTTATTAAACCTGAACTAGTTCCTCAACTGTTGTGCTCCTTTAAAATCCCTGTGCATTTCTTAATTACCACTCAGATCTGCTCATGAGGGAGCTGGATGAGGAATCCTGAACTCCTTTGGTGGGACAATGGCTCAGTCTTACACAGTTTTGGGAGGCAGAACATGGACAGGGCATTTCTTTGGCAGAAGTGTCACTTTTCCAGCTGGACAGGCCACCTGGCCATCAGAGCAGGAGGTCCTTGGCTGGCTGGTCCGCAGTTTGCATTCATTGATCAGTGAGTTGATAGCAATGAAAACCCACCGACAGCAATGAATGTTGATTGCAGCCATTAGAAGCTGAAGATGCTGAAAATGCCAGGCCATGGCGATGGTGCTTCACTCCAGAGCAGCCCAAGACAAAATTCCCTGGCATGTGCTTTGGGTATTTCCTTATTCATGGACTCTGCAGTCCCTGGATGGGCAGAACAAGTGCCTGCACCCTTGTTAGGGCTCCTGCAGTCCTGGGCAGCCAGCTGGGCTGGAGAAGGTTCCACGTGGGTGCCACTGAGGTGCCAGCCCCTGGTTGGTGTTCCTTTGGAAATAAAGGCTGTTTGCTGGCTGCAGGGTGACAGCCTGAGCCCTGGCAGTGAGGTGCCAGCCCCTGGTCGGTGTTCCTTTGGAAATAAAGGCTCTTTCCTGGCCTGCCTGGCTGCAGGGTGACAGCCTGAGCCCTGGCAGCAGCTGGAGCTGCCCGGGAGGAGCCGCTCCTCGCCCGGTGAGCAGCTGCTGGAATCAACTGCAGGTTCCTGGGAGCAATGAACGGACATTCCAAAGCTTTCTCCAGCAAAGCTCAAGTTGCCAGCCCAAATGGAAAGGTTTCCCTCCTGATCTGGCCTATATTCTGCTATTGTCAATATATACCATGCTCAGATTTGTTTCCAAGTGTCCCATATGGAGTGGATACGTTCCTGCTTTTGTGCTGCCCATACAAAACCTTCCATTGATCTCTTATACTCTGTTCTGCAGAAATTCTGTGCTAGTATAAAGCTTTAATTCTTTTCTTTTTTTTTTAAGAGAAAACAAGCATTTCTTATACACCAATTCACTTTTAGAGAAAGCAGAACTGGAAAAACTCAACCTCTGCAGCTCTTAATATAATCTGTAAATCATGACCTGCTAATGGCAACCACATGTGAAATCTCTGAAAGTTCAGGCTCTCCATTGAACAGAGGGTTTGTGATAAACCTCAAGGTACAGTCAACGGTCGATGGTTTTTTCTAGTTCTCAAACTCACCGACAGCGTTGAATGTTCACTGAAGCTATCCAAAGATGGCTGTGCACATGCACTGGGCAGATTTTCCATGCATATGTTTTCCATAGACTGGCAGTGGAAACACTGCTGAGGACTGCACATTCTTTACTGTAAAGCCTTAAACTGCAAAGTATTTTAATTACGGAATGGAACCTCGAGGACTAATGAATTGCAGAAGTGTAACACTCTGGTTATGGATGCTGAGTTCACTCAGTATTGCTTAAACCAGCTTTGAATATATTGGAGTTGCAGTTGTGGAAAAGCCTTTCCTCTTGTGGATATACAGGTTCTCAATAGGAGCACTAAGGACGTTTATAATGATTCAGATTTCTTTATAAAGTTCACTTGGAAAAAAACTGGGGGTGGGGGCTCACCCACAGTGCTAAAACAACAGAAGTGAGAGAAGGGGATCTACTTAGTGGAGTAATAATGTCTGTGTTTCCACAGCTCCTGTCCCTGCTCTTCTTTCCCCTAAAAAGATGAAAAAGGGGTTTAGTCTCTTTAAATCTCTATATTGCATCTAATTATCTTCACCTTTTCCACTTGGCTTGCATGGTTCCAGAGGGATGACTTATTTGCAGTTTGTTTGTTAAAAAGTAAATCTGCTGCTGTATCTGAAATAACTTTGCTGTGAGTGCAGTGGAGCCTACAGAGTCAGGGGGGATAATTTACTGCTTAAATGCTGGAAGCTTGCTTTAAATTCAGAGTATTTTCTCTTGTTGTAGGGATCTAACAGTTTCTCTCAGAATATCCTGAGCTGATACATGTAATTTAACAGTAAGTGTATTGTCTACTAAAGTACTCGAAGCAATCTTGCTCAGGAATACAGATTGTAGCCTGCACTTAAACTGATTGATTTTAATGGAATCATTAAACATCAGCTGATACTCAAAATCAAAAGAATTCTCCAAAAATTAGTCTCACCTTTTTCTTGCCATCATTTGGAGTAGGAGCTGGTGGAAAGAACAAAGACAATGTGAATTAATCACAAGCAGTGCTCAGCCTGGAGTGTTAAGCCTCAGGAGTGTCCCAGTGTGAAGGGGACTACATGTGGTAGGTATAACATAAATCAAGGAAACTCCGTTCAAGTCAAGCATGAAATTTTGGTTTTAACAAACCAAAACAGTGTGTTTATATTTAAATGACATTGTGAGAAAGGCTTTTTTCTCAATTTACTACTTCTTCCTCCTTTATCCCTCCAGTGACCTTTGAGGTAGGAACTTTCATCTTCTCGTTTCGCAATTTCAGAGCCTGAATTTCTACTGTAAGTTAAACTGTACATGCTATTTCTATATCCTGGCTGCACACTCCTTCCCCTTTGCAAAGTTCAAAGCTCTCCATCAGATTTTTTGGACAGAGTCCGAAATGATAAAACAGCTCTCTGGAAACTATAACGGTCAATATGTGCAAGGCACACTCCAAAAGTGATGGTCTGCATGACCCTCCAACATACCTTCCTTTCCCTCAGACTTCTTTCACCTAGGAAACACTGAAACTAGAGCTGACAGCTGCCACCTCTATTGCAATTCCTTCATTATTATTTTGTGTTGTGAAAAAGCATGAAGTGGACCCTCCCCTGATGCTGACAGGGGTCCCTGAGAGGCCACCAGGCAGGAGGCAGTGCCTGCTGAACGAGACCCTTCCTATGAATGGAAATATTGAACATTGGGAGCACATGGGGGTTTATTTCAAATTACAGTGGAGAATGGCTTGCTGAATGAAGAAAATGGTTTCCCCAAAATTTGCTTACAAACCCTGAAACACAGTGGTTAACCTGTTTGTAAGAGGTAACTGTTCAGGACTGAGTTGATTTGGTGCAGGTTTCTTGTGCTCTTTGTATTTATGGGACCTGAACAATTCTTACACCCTAATCCAATCATTCTACTGGCTCCTCACAATAAGGCTTTTATTTAGCAGGGCAGGAATCCCAACAGCACTGCCCTGAAGTATCACTAAATAAATTTTACAAATGCATCTGGTGGTAAACCAGCTTCCCTTTTGCTCCCAGCCCTGTGCTGTAGCTGTGGCTGTCATGAGGGAGATGTGTGACCCCAGTGAAGGAAACTGAGGCCAGGACTGTCCTCAGCACATGACAGAGTCCTCCTGCCTGCCTGCAGCATCCCAGAAATGCCATGTGCAAGCACATTTGCTTTGTCCTGGAACAAGCTTTAATTGTATTATAAAAATGTGTTTTCTTTGTCGAGGTAAATGACTTCAGCAGGGTAAACATGCAAATACCCCTTGGGGAGACAAGAGCGTGGAATTGCTGCCAGTAATTTTAGTTATTGCTGTTTCACTGAAATTGGGGTGAGTGTTTAACTAGCAGTGCCATGGCCAAACACTCAGATTCAGCAATCTTCTACAGTGAGCACTGGAGGTTATTTTTAACTGCCCAAAATTCCTTGGGACTACTGCTTGACAAGTCTGGGGGCTACATAAAACTGGGGGACAAAGTCACCAAAGTGTTCCATTTGCCCTTTTAGAGCACAGTGCTGTGATGATGATCCTAGAGAAAAGAGATGCAGGGCTCTTGTGGGACCTGGGAGAAATGCTGTTAGTACCAGTTTCCAGCAATTTAGGGAGGACTGATCAAGTTCTTTTAATCTCATTCTAAGTTGACAAGCCTGCTTGTGGATGCAGCATACCCTGGACTTTGTGAGGTGTTTGAGTTAATACTGAATGACAATTTAAACTGGTATGATACAAATTTGCTGTGGCAAATGTTAAAAGGATTAACAGATGACAAATGGGGAGGTCATAAATGCAATTCCAAGTGGGAACTTGATCCAGTTGGCGCAGCCTTAGAATGACTTGGCCACATCCTAGAGCGTGGCTTTAGGCCCGGGGGAAACACAGTATATCCCATATCAGCAGGTTTGGGGGTTTAGACACAAGAGTGACACACATTTGGATCTCCAGATAAATCAAGTGCAAGTGAATGCTTTGGTCCATGTTTGGGAACAGGGAATACAGACCATGTGTGAGGACGCAGGGCTGGGCCCAGGAACACTTCTTGCCATGGAGATAATGAACTGCATGTGTGTGCACAATCTGACTCTACTACTGTGCAAACAATGAAATGTTGAACAGCAGCACAGGCTGCTGCATCTGCATCTGGTTCTCCTGAAGCTGCTGAAAGGGCGGATGCTTTAGCCACTTCTGGCACAGGCTGCCCTGGAGACATCACTGAGCTGAGCAGGTTTCTCTAAGTTTTCAGTGGAGAGCGATTAAAGACTGTCACCAGGAAAATCAGGTTCTCTGAGGTACCAGAGAAGGTTCAGGAGTTCTGTCCTGACTCCTGACATCCTGACCTGCACAACTGAGCCAGCCAGAGCACAGCAACCCTGCCCTGGCTTTGGGAATGGGCCTGCCTTCACAGCAGGCAGCAGAACCTTGGCAGTGGGTGTTAGCAGGGGAAAATGGTCTGAGTCTTCAGAAACTCAAGGCACCAACTTGTGTTTCAAGAGCATATGAAGGAGTGGAAAGCTTTTTTAACCTACTGGGATGTGATTTTACAAGAAAATGATACATTCATGCTTGAAAAATGCTAGGCTAAGGCTCAGCAAGTGATTTCAACTGAAAAGCAAAGTAATATTATTTTGGTTATGATTTTTTCCCAAATATTTTAAAATAAGGCATTTATGAATGAGCTGCTCTGAATGTTCTTGCAATCTGACATCCCATCTTGAGTAATGCAATGCTCTGTGGTTTTTTAGGTGCTTCACCAAACTCTTTCTGACTCCTAAAATAAAATCAAACCAGTGGCTAATGGATGTTTGGAGAACGCTACAAGGAGGAGAAGCTTGCATATTTCCTGCTAATCATCTCCTGTCTTCCAGACATTTCTCAACACACAGACTCCTGGAGACAGACTTCTGTGCGTTCAGTCACCAGGAATGCATTTTTCTTTTCATGAATTTGCACAGCTTCCCTGTGAACTTTTATCCCCTGTCTTTTAAGATAACATTTGTTGCCATGAGGATGATTGGCTGTGTTAGATCCATCACTTTTAATGGAGAGGAATCTCAGGTGTCCTCCTGATGGATTCCTGCAGCTGCACTATGGCTGGGCACATCTAACGCTGGGTAAGCAGCTTTGTGAGATATAAATAACCCTGTCTTTTCTGCTGTATTAAACATGCTCACAGGTCTTCATCACTGAGGACTGCGCTGCTCCAGACCCAGGATGTGCTGCATTTATGGTGGTGGTGAATTTAGGATAAGTGCTTCAGAAGGTCCCCCTGTGCTGACTGCTCTTCTTGGCTGGCAGCTTTGTGTCTGCCAAGATCAAAAGATTTCCCATTAGGTGTGAATTCAGGCATAGTTCCTGTGCCTGTTTTGGGAAGGAGAGAGATGATCCTAACTGCAGATGATTCTGGTACTGAGATTGTTTTCCTCCTTTTAGCTTTTTAGAAATTGCTGGCGGAGTCACCAGTCTGACGGTTTTCACAACAATGGGTTCCTGTGTGGCAGAGCATTGGCGTGTTGTGCTGAGGCTGGAAGGAGCTGGAGCAGTCTTTGCCAGGGCAGGGAGGGCAGGAAGCACCAGTGGTTCTGCTGCTGCTGAGCTTCCCTTGTCATTGTTTCTGCGTGGATAATGTAGCTGGGTGATGTCTGGCTTTGGAGTGAAGCTCTCCTTGGCTTTGGTGGGCAGTGCATGGGTGGGCTCACCCCAGCACGATGCCTGCCCCTGGATGTGTTTCACAGCAATCACTTCGGTTTTCCCATGTGGGATACTGAAGATGTGCCCAGAACATCTGCACTTGTAATGGGCAAACATGGGGAAAATATGGTTCAAAGTAACTGGGAGAAAAATCTGAGGTTCTGTTTTGTTGAGATGGCTTCCTGTGACTTCAGACCAGTGATGTGACCCCCATGGAACTGCTGCCATGTGTCCCTGTTCACACACTGATCATACACAACACTAGAAAAATACAGAGTTTTTAAGATACGCGAATTGGGACTTTTATATTTGATTCCCTGTTTGGAATATTAGCAATTCCATATGGATAAAGCTTAGGTTATCTGCTTGGGAAGCAGTATGGATGGAGAAGGATCAAATGGAGGATTTGCTTTTCATAATCATAATGGCTCCTCGTGATTCGTTGATAACTGTCCCTTTGAAGATAATTAGTTCCTGGTTTTCATCTTTATGATCCAGCAATTCTCATCTGATAGACTGCAAGATTTGAAGTTCTTCTCAGAAGAAACACGTGTAAAATCTCACTTTTTGGCTCAGTTTTGGCAGTGTGGCACCTCTGGGTCAGTTTTATGCTGCCACCCCGTATGACTCCATTGCACAGTACACTCACTGCAATAAAGATTTTACTTCCAGTAACTGTATAGAACTGAAGCAAAGAAAATGACATTATGATGACATTGTAATGAGCAGGAAAATGAATCCTCACGTGGCTTTCTCCCCATCCTCGTAAAGGATCCTTGCTCTTTTTTCCCATTCTCACACCAAATTCATTCAGCCTTGTGTACTGAATGGTGGTCTGAACGTGCAGTGTTGGCTTCAGAGCTTCAGCTGTGTTTCTGTGAGACTTTCCTCCCACTGTGTGTGCCTCAGCACATCTTGAACTGCTCCTTCAGGTGTTAACATTTAAAATAGAAGTGTCTTCAAAGACTTGTAGAACTAACTGTGATTTGGGGGTAAAAAAAGAGGCGGTCTCTTCTATCTGGTTACCAGGCAAATATTCCTTGGAAGAAAGACTTCCTCCCCCACCTCTTATATATTTAATTTCTTTGCTTTTGCGTGCTTTTAAATATTGGATGGATGTGCATATGACCCCCAGGTGGGCAGGACTCAGCCATTCTTCTCTGAATTATACATTTAGCCTACTTAAATGCAGCCATCATGTGAAACAAAAAGGAGAAAATGTACTTATGTTCATTTAGAAGAATGATCTTTGGATAACGTCACCAAATATTGCAGGGTTTTATCTTGCCTATAAAATAAATTGGTCCCAGTGTGCTGTGAGATGCACATAGAAGTTTGAATATGAAAGTAGTATAAAATTCAGATGAGTTGGTAGAACTGGCTTTAGAATTTTGAAAAAATGGGAACAGATTTCCTAAGACTGACATGTGAGGGAGGGAGGGACGTACCGCAGGTTTTCATTTGTGAACCTCAACCCATTGGCATATTTTCTTTTTTCGTGCCCTTTCTCCTGATGTTTGATTGTATGACTGACCTTTTGTCCTGGGGTGTGATGAGAGCACAGGTGTTCCAGATGTGCTTTGTGCCCAGCACAATACAGCCACAGAGACTGATGATGATGGTAATGCTCAAATTTGGTTGGTGGTCTTTGGATTGCGAGTTCTGCAGTCACTTAAGATCTTTATAGTTTTCTTTACACTGAACTGACTGGTGTTTAGAAAACAGTTTCTAATATTTTACGATACACCTCCTTGTCTTCCCTCTGCCAGTGCTTACACCACCAGCACGGGGTTTGCATGGGCTCTGTTCTAGTAATTGCTTTCTACCGGAACAATTAAGAGCTGTGAGAGGAGAGGAAATTTGGCTAGAATGTTCCAAATGGAAATCTGCTTTTATGTGGTTTCAGAATGACGACCCAGCAAGCACAGGTGGATGTACTGAGGAGTGTCAGATTCAGACAGCACCATCCTTATCCTCAGTAAACAGGAGGGGTTGGGAGGGACCCCTGGATCTGGGCAATCCACACCACCTCTCCTCCCAGGGCACCACAAAGCCTCACAGGTACAGACAAACAGCCTCACTCACATATTTCAGCACTTCCTTCTTTTCCAAAGTAGACTGCAGAAATATTGCATCTACACCCTGGTTACTGAAAGCAAAAAAAATGAATTAAATAGGGCAAACAAAGCTGGAGCTAAGCTATTATGTATTTCAGACTGCTTAGTATTTGGCATGTGGACCAAATGCTTTAGATTATAAGGCATAAGCCTTTCAGAACCTTAAGTTATTTTAAAATTAAATGGATGACAGGCACAGGTCTGCTGCATGGATTTGATTTTCTTTGTGTCTTAGCAGAAGTAGTAAGCAAAGTCTCTAAGTATCTAATAAAGCTATTTTCTGCTATTACAGAAAGGTTTGCTATGAGAAACAGAACTGAGAAAGGATCACATTTTCAATAAAACAAATTGAACAGATTCTCAGAAATCTAGGTCACAGTAACAGATGACCTATACATGGTCCTAGTTTTTGATGCAACTGTCTAATCTGCTCTGAGAGTACTAGCCAGACATCATTCCTAATTGACCTTGATATTCAGTGAACAGAAAGAAAGCTAGAGCCACATGATATTTAAATCTTTAGCAGAAAATAATATATGGCAAACTTGAATGTATTCTGTTTTGTAACTAGGACCTTTTTCCTGTGAACCTTGTGTGCAAATGTGTTGATCATCTTAACAGAGTCTGAATTTGAGGCTCTACTAGAGATAAATCTGGGTAGGAAGAGCCAGTCCTCAGGGCCAGTTGCAGGGGAGGGTTCTCTGTGTGCCACATCCTCCGTACCCTGGCTGCCCATGGGCTCCCCAGAGGGGGAGAGCTCTCTCCTGGCCTGCACTGGGGGCTCAGCTCCAGCAGCAGCCCCCGGGTGCCCAGCCCTGGTTATGTAAATGGAGCTGCTGCCACTCCAGGGCACTGGCGTGCGTGCAGCTGGAAATGTAAATGTGGGAGACTGGGAATTGCAGAGCCTGGTGGAACCCTGGCCACTTCTGCTCCCAGACCTGATGAATCCTTTCTGTTCGTGACCCCAGACTCAAGATGCAGCACTATTTACAGAGGCACTGTGGACTTGTACATGGGAACAGAGGGATGGATGTGTGCTCTGATGCTCAAGTAATGTGTGCTCAAAGCTTGGGAAAAGCCAAGTAGGAAAGCCTTGTATACTCAAATGACAAGGTATTTTCCAAGAGAACTATAAACTGATTTGGCTACCGAATTGAGAATCAGTAAATGTATTGACAGAATTTTGGGGAATGATGCCGTGCTGGACTCAGTGTGTTCCAATGCACTGGATCAGCAGTGCCTCTGTAAATAGTGCTACATCTTGAGTCTGGGGTCATGAACAGAAAGGGTCATGTCCCCTATGCTGGAGCACCCCAGGGCACACAGCCCCTGTCCCCTGTGTGCTGGAGCCACCCAGGGCACACAGCCCCTGTCCCCTGTCTGGGCTGGAGCCACCCAGGGCACACAGCCCCTGTCCCCTGTCTGGGCTGGAGCCACCCAGGGCACACAGCCCCTGTCCCCCCTATGCTGGAGCCACCCAGGGCACACAGCCCCTGTCCCCCCTATGCTGGAGCCACCCAGGGCACACAGCCCCTGTCCCCTGTCTGGGCTGGAGCCACCCAGGGCACACAGCCCCTGTCCCCCCTATGCTGGAGCCACCCAGGGCACACAGCCCCTGTCCCCTATGCTGGAGGCACCCAGGGCACACAGGCCCTGTCCCGGAGCACCCCAGGGCACACAGCCCCTGTCCCCTGTGTGCTGGAGCCACCCAGGGCACACAGCCCCTGTCCCGGAGCCACCCAGGGCACACAGCCTCTGTCCCCTATGCTGGAGGCACCCAGGGCACACAGGCCCTGTCCCGGAGCACCCCAGGGCACACAGCCCCTGTCCCCCCTATGCTGGAGCCACCCAGGGCACACAGCCCCTGTCCCCTGTGTGCTGGAGCACCCCAGGGCACACAGCCCCTGTCCCCCCTATGCTGGAGCACCCCAGGGCACACAGCCCCTGTCCCGGAGCCACCCAGGGCACACAGCCCCTGTCCCCAAGTGCTGGAGCACCCCAGGGCACACAGCCCCTGTCCCGGAGCCACCCAGGGCACACAGCCCCTGTCCCCAAGTGCTGGAGCACCCCAGGGCACACAGCCCCTGTCCCGGAGCCACCCAGGGCACACAGCCCCTGTCCCCCCTATGCCGGAGCACCCAGGGCACACAGGCCCTGTCCCCTGTCCTGGAGCACCCCAGGGCACACAGGCCCTGTCCCCTGTCCTGGAGCAGCTCTGAGCTGCGGGCAGTGCCATGGGGGGACACGTTAACGCTCCACGTGCTGCCCGTGCCCACCCATCCCACAGAGCCTGGCCTTCCCCAGGGGAGCACAGGGTAACCTCGGGGCTGAGCAGCGTGGTGCTGCAAACCCAAACTGTGCAGATCCCAAAGCTGCTGTGCTGCAAACAGACCTGCTAGCAGGCAGCAGAACTCCCATTCCCAGGCTTCCTGCAATATTCATTCCCACACAATTAACTGCTAATGCTGGAGGGTTCCTGGGTTTGAGATGCAGCACTCAGAAATGTGCAGTTTTACCCAGGTCACTGCTGGCAGTGGGTTCCTTTCTTTGTGTTGTGCAGCAGGGCAGCTGCAGACGGTTTGAGCTGCTCTCAGGGAGGGCAGCAATGACTGAAGTCTGTTTGAAAAGGTGATGTCATCCGTCTGTATGTCCGTGCTGCTTCTTAGGGAAACACATGCTTCCATGTTATCCTTTTATCAAAACACCCAGTTGTTATCTTTTGAGTTCTTAACATTTGAAACTGTTGAGCACTGTTAATCAACACTGTGGGTCTGAAACGATTACAGCATCTGCTGGCTATTATTAAGATAAAATGAAATTCTTAGGATTCCACATTTTTTGTTAAATTGCCAAGTGTATGGTGAGATCTCAGCATACCTGACGCATTTTTATCGGCAACCAACCCTGTAATGCAATACCATCTATTACTGGTTGGATTATGCACACGCTGCTCTTCTGCATCTGCTGCAACTTCCAAGGCTGTCAGTGCTTGTGACAGTGCTTCAGGCTTTAGAAGCTTTCCCTTGGAGTAGTTGTAGCTGGAGTTGTGCAAACTGACTTTGGAATTATCTGTTATTTCTATGTGCAGTTTAAATAAACCCTGACCACATGAGAGGAGCCATCAGCTTCCCTTTCTTATGTGCCTGATGGGATTATTGCCGTGTCCAGGCTGAGTCTGCGGATGTTGTTGGGGGCGGGCCATGCCCAGACATTCATTCCCCTTGTGGCTGTTCCAATTCAGCAGAAGTGCTTTTTGCCTACCTAGAATGGTCTGGTTTCCATTCAGAGCTCTGTGCTTAACAGGTACTCAAAATCTTACAACCCAATTGCAAGGACTGAATCTAACTTTTCAGCACATTTTTTTTCAGACAGCACTTTCAAGGAGTAGGTTTTAACATTAGCATCTGGATGAATATTAAGTATTAGCAGTAGTACAGGTAACAGAAAAGCTTGCTGCACATTAAGAATACCATGGAATTTCATCAAAAGTGTGTTGTAGATAGAGGATCAATATCCTTAACATTTATTAAAAATAATAATGTTTTTGTTCAAAGGCCTACTTTGGGTAGGTCCTTCTGGGCTTGTCAGCACCAGCAAGAAAAAAAAATCAAAATAGGTGATAAGAATTGTGCTAGATTACAATCAAGCTAAGTTCTACTGAGAACTAATACACCCAAGGCATTGTACTCCATAAGGAAGAGAATTCAAGGAAGTTATATAATTACTCAGACAAAAGTGACTCCTGTGAAAAGTATTTACATTCATTCACATTTATATTTTTAATGTTCTGAAATAACAGCTGAAAATTCCATCAGCTGCCCCCTCACATGTACGAGCCCTTGTCAGTCGTACAAGAAGCACGTTTTTTAGGAGTGTGTTCTTTTAGTCATCCAGCCTTTTTTTGGCCTTCTTTGCTCAGGACCAGTGGGAGCAGGTCCATCATCCCATCATCTGCCCCATGGGCTGGTGCAGAGCATTAGCACTGCTCTCTCAGGTGTCTCCCTGGGACATGGGCCTTCCTTACTCTAAAACTCTTCCCCTTTTCCCAAACTCCGCACCAGGATTGTGTTGATAAAAACACGTTTAACAGCAGCAAACAGCCCAACGTCTGTTTCTGTATCTTACAACGCTTTGTATGGCTGCAGCTCATACCAAACACACACTTCCCAGCTGCAGTACCCAACTCTCACTTTCATTGTTTTTCCTGGCTGAAGAAGAGCCAAGCGGTGGCACCGGCGCTGCAGCGAGGCTCACACCTAGAGACACCCTCACACCGCGTGCCTGCCGGAATTCCAACGGCCCAAACCCCGCTGCACCGGCAATTCCATCTGCCTCTGAGCTGCCAGGGAGGCAGCATTTATGCAAAAACACAAAAAGAGAGCAGGACCAGCCCCAAGGCTGCCGCTCTTGGGGCGAGGAGCGCCCCGAGCCCGCGCGCGGCGCCGCGCACAGAGAGAGGCTGGCTTCTCAGCTAATAAAACCTGCTGGTTGGTTTTCTAATCTCCATCATTTCTGCTCATTGGCTCCAATCAGCAGATTAAAGCCCA
The DNA here is from genome assembly GCF_047830755.1 of Zonotrichia albicollis. Taxonomy (NCBI): domain Eukaryota; kingdom Metazoa; phylum Chordata; class Aves; order Passeriformes; family Passerellidae; genus Zonotrichia; species Zonotrichia albicollis. The sequence continues at coordinate 11,606,199 of NC_133839.1, read as the reverse complement.
GTCTCCGAGCAGTTCTCGTTTTAACTCCAGACTGGGGGGAAAGTAGGGGAAATGGGACGTACCAGACACCGAGCGGTTTGGTTTTTCTTATTTATTTTTGTGTTTGCCAAGTTGACACAACTGAACAATGTTCTTCTCCACAGCTGGTACTGGAGCTGCATGGAGTAAATTTACTGGCTTATTTTTTAGATGAAATCAGCTGCCCAGACACATCCCCTTACAGCCACCACTAAACCAAGTCCATTAGAACACCACCGCATCTCAGGCTGGACATCAGCTGCCTCGGTAACAAATCTCAGCTTTTATAAACACTTTGAGGTTTTTTGTTCTCAAATTCAAGTTCTCCCCCACACAACCCCCCCCAAATTAAAATCTCCAGCCAGATCATGCTTCTGCGTTCCAGACCCAGGGCAGCTGAAAAGTAACCATATGGACTTCATGATTTTATGTACTGCGACAATAAAGCTTTTATGACATTCTAGGTGGTTAAAAATGGCAGTCAGGAGCTCTTAAACATGGCACAGGCATGTTGCTGTTCTGAACCGACAGACCTGCCAACAGTGCATCAAAAGCTGTAATTTCCTGTGCAGTGAAGCCCCTATCTCTGCTGCCTCCAGCTTTGTGTCCCAGGGCTTGTGCCTGTGTGCTAACAAATCTCTATTGTCCAGCGGGGCGAATAGTGGCTGGGACCAAAGAATTGCTGTCTGGTTTCTATTCAAATCCAGGTAGTCAGAGATATGAATGGAGTTTCTGGAACAGCCATGTGAATAACCCCTGCTCTGCGTGGAGCTGCAGGCGCTGCGTGGCCGCTCCGCGCCGCGGCCAGCACGCCGCTCGGAAATACACTTTTGATGCTCCTCGTGGCTTTTAATACTTATTAACTTTTAAAATATGCTATCTCGCATTCCTGGACAAAACAAGGAGGGCAAATCGTCCCCTTCTCAACTTGCTAAACTTGTGGAAGAATTCTACTCAGAGCTTTCATAATGGGTTGTTTTTGCTGAGGAAACGATAGGAAAAGTTTATGAAAATTATTTTCTTAGAAAATACCAGATTTTTTTAGTGTACACTGAACAGCTTTTATCATGCACAGAAGCCCAAGTACCACTGCAGAGGATTTTGGGAGAAAATAAGTTAAATTTCTTTCAGATATCGTATATACAGTCCATTGCAGTCGCCACAGTAAATCACTGCAGATGGTTTGGGGGAGCAAATACATTAAATTTCTTTCAGATATTGTATTGAGTTCACTGCAATCGGTACAGCTAATCACTGTCGACAGTCTGGGAGCAAATATGTTAAATTTCTTTTCGAGCAAGTTACGATAAAAATTCCGCGTGTGATGGAGCAAGAATTGGTGGAATTCTGCACATGGGGGCTCATTTTATTGCAGTTCTTTTTGTATTTGTAATGATTTCGTTCATTATCATGAGGCTTATGGAAGCGAGCCCCGCACGGCCACAGAACCAAGCCGCCGAGCCTCAGCCCTCCCCGAGCGCAACTGTCGCTAATCCGTCGCCGGTCGCGATAGGCTCCGCGGGCGGGGCGGCCGAGCGCTCGCCCCCGCAGGTGCCACCGGAGCCAGACAAAAGGGGGACCGGGGGCATCCTCTCTCTCTCTCTCTCTCTCTCCCCGCTCGCCGTCCCCGCCCGGGTCTCGGCCGTGCCGGGCGCTGCCGCCGCGGGGCGGGGACGGCGTGTCTGGGGCTGCCCCCCTCCTTTGTGTCCCCGTCTGGCTCAGTTCCTCCCCGCCAGCCCTCGGGCGACACGCGTGTCTGGTTACCGACCCGCACCCGCGAGCAACTTCCAGCGCCGCGGAATCGCTCGAGTTTCTCCTTCTTCTTCGGGGGAGGAGGGAATAAAGCGGGGAGGGTGGGGGGGGGTAAGGGGGAGCTGCCGCCTGTTCCCCCTCCCCCGGTACCGGCGGGGAGCGGCTGCTCCAGCTGCGTTACATTAACGGATATATATATATACACACACATATATGAAAAAAAAAAAAGCGCTTCTGTTGGAGAACAAAGGAGCACGTGCAGAAATGAGACTGGAAAAATGAAATACAAATAATAAAAAAAACCCAACTGGCGGCAGGTCGGGGCGCAGCGCGACCCCCGCCCCCCCGGCGGCTCCCCCCGGTCCGCCGGGACTCGGATTAACGCCTTACCTGGCGGGGCGCTCCCGGGTTCGGCTCCGCGCTGGGCTCGCTCTCCCCGAAGTTGGCGGCGGTGCGGGCGGCCCGGCGGCTCCCGCCGCTGACCGGCGGCCCCGGCGCAGCGCGGGCGGGGCGGGAGCGGCGGCCGGACCCGCCGAGCCCCCGCGGCCGCCGCCGCCCGCGCCCCCGCCCCGATATATAGCGCCCGCTGACGGGCGGCCGCGCGCGCCGTCACGTGCGCGCCGCCGCCGCGCCCATTGGCTGCGGGAGCGCGGGGCCGGGCGGCGATTGGGCCGCGCCCGCGCCCCGGAGGGTCCGTCCCGCCCCGGCGGCGGGCGCAGGGCCGCGCTTGTTTGGGTGCCGGGCGGGCCCGGCCCGCACCTGCCCCCGGCCCCGCCGCGCCTCACGCCCCCGGCCGCACCGCGGGGCCCGGCCCCGCCCGCCCCCGCCGCGGGGCTGTCACCCGGCCCCGGCGGGCGGTGCTCGGGCCTGCTCCGCCGGCCCCCAGCCCCCGCCCGGGTTATCCCCGGGCGCTCTGGGCCACTGGGAAACTGGGTCACGGCGCGGGCCCCGCCGCCGGCACGGGCACGGCGGGCAGCACCGCGGGGCCGCTCCGTGTGCGCGCTGTGAGGCACCTGAAAGGTGTCGGAGAGCGGCTCCAGCGCCTTTGGCCAGCGCTGTGGGTCCGGGCAGAGCTCGGGGTTGTCCCCTCGGGCGGCAGCGCAGCCCCTCGAATCCCTGCGGCTGCACTGCCCTGAGCCACACGTTCATCGAGGAGATTTTACCCTTGTGTTTTTTTCCGTTCCGTTCTTCAGTACAGTGAGAGCAGCCGCTGCCGTTTCTGTGGCAGGACAGAATAAAACACTTTAAAGCAAGTTCTCAATGAGACCACCTGATGATGAATGAACTGCACTACCTTGCCAGTTCCAGTGGTGTGACACTGACAAAACTCAGAGCTGCTCCCACAACTGGTCTGCATCCCTTCCCTGTGCTAGGACAGTGAACCAGGACACGGATATCTCTGGAGTTGCAGTAAGATGCACTAACTTTGTCAAGTGTTCTCAGAGGGAACCCAGGGCTGAGCAGTGGGGACAAATCAATGTCTGTGTTGTATTTTCTCTTCTCATTTCTTAGCCTTTTTTTCTCTGCTTTTTTCAGTCACTGACTGACCTTTTCTCTGAGAGGGGAGCCCAAAGCCCTGGACACTCTCCTTGGTGGCAGTTTGGACTGGGTGATTCCTGAGCTCCCTTCTGACCTGTGATCCTGTCCCGTGGGACAGGTTCTCATTCTCTAACAATGCACTGTTCTCACTCTGTGTTTTATTAAAATGCTTTCAGTAACCACTGCAGCAAGCACTGCTGGTTCTGGGTTCCTGTGCTTTGGTGATGTGGCAGCCCCAGCACCCTGGGACAGGCACCTGGGCTGCTGCAGGTGGGGATGAAGGGAAGGAGCCACGGCAATGGCAATTCCTGCCCTTTGCTGGTCAAGTTTGTTGAGTTTTTCAGCTGTGCCATGATGTCATTAGCAGGGACACGAGGACTGGGAGGGGTGGGTCAGAGGGCCCTTGTGGGCATTCTTGACACGGATTTCTGTAGAATTCCCCCTCAAGGGCTGGATGAATGCATAAATGGAAGATGAAAATGGAATGAGGAAACAAATGACAGTTACATGGAACTCATACAAAAGGAAGCAATTTGGAAAGAAAAAGAAAAAAAAAAAGCTTGACATTCTGCTTTAATGGTGACCCAGGCTCGTATCACTGTCACGCAGCTGCCATTGATGTGGATGAAGAGGTTCCCACCTCCCTGGCGTGAGTGTGAAGGAGATAACTCCTATCTGCTGTCCATTCTGCCCACAATCACCCTTGCAGTGCCTTCTCCAGCTCCCAGACAGCTTCCTGTCTGCCTCCTCTTCTGAGGATTGTCTTTCATTTCTTGAGTCATTTAGTTACATTCCTGAAGCACAGTTGATGAAGTAGTTAAAATATGTATTTTCATGCTTGCTGAGGTAAGAGTGGGCTTCTGACTGAAAAACACATAGTATCTTTGATCATATTTATGAGAAATAAAAATTAATCCATAAGATTGTCTTTGAGGGTAATATGGGCTTTACCAGGTATCTGAACAGCTATGGAACCCATTTTAAGATCAGCAGAAATACTGTAAAAGTCCTCAAATATGAAATGTTAGGGTCTGGAAAAGGGAGCAGGGTTTTGGCACAGTGTATAAGCACAACCACATGCCAATCTCCAGGTGCCTCCTTCTGTCCCCACATCAGAGGTGATCTTCAAATGTTTGAGTCCCTTGAATATTTTGAGGCTCGTCCTAATTATTTTGCTCTCATTCTCAAAACACTGAGTCGTGCTCAGTGGGATGAACATGGCGATTGCTAAATTAGAACCGTGTTTCACTAAGTCCGTGGAAAACATCATTCCCATTGGGAAGCGAGCTGTGGAGCAGCCGTGCAGAGCGGGTTCCCCAGGCAAGGGCACTGCGGCCGCGGCTGCTCCTGCGAGCCGAGCCGGGCCCTGCAGGACCCTGTCAGTGCTGATGGGGCTGGGGGCACCACGGGGGGGCTGACACACTTTCCAGCCTTTCAGCCCTTTTACACTGCTGTCATCAACTTGGTGGTACATTTCGCTGCTCAGAATTTACCCGAGTCAAAATGAAAAAGCGACGGAGATCCGTTGAGGCATCTAAAGGAGAGGCAATGCCGGTGCTCCCTTGTGCTTCCCCCAGTTATCCTCGAGTCTTTCTAGCAGTTCCAATCATGAGGAAAGGCTAGGAAAAATTAGGGGAGGGAGGGAGGAAGGAAGACTTCCCATGAGTTTGGTCAGATCCAGTGTGCTGATCCACACAGGCAAGACCCAGGGCAGATGGGTCTCATTTCTCTTCATACCACAAAGACCAGCAGCTGAAGAAGTGGGGGTTTAAAGGATACATTTATTTTTTCCCTCCTGTGTCATCTTTATTGAGAAATAAAGAGAAATCCAGAGTGTTAATCTGAACTTCCCCTCTTCCACCACCTCAGTGTGGGAGGACAGAATAAAACACTTTAAAGCACATTCTCAATGAGACCGTGCTGGTCAGACCAACTAAATTATCTTCTTATCCCTCCCCATTGCTGTTCTCTTCCTTTCCTTGGGAGACTGAGATGTGCCTATTGTCAAGTCAGTTCAGGCAAGACTATAAAGAAATTATTTAAGAAAATAGTTTGGAAAAAGTTAATTTGGGTCAAGGAGGGATTAAGTGAGGAAATTGTTTCTTTACATCCTCTGCTAAGTAAGCAAGGGAAGAGATTGAAAATAAACCTTTTGAGCCCATTTTTCGAGTTATTTTGTATGTGCCCTGTCCTTTTGGTAGCTGTCATTGCTTAAATCCATCTAACTTGATGAGGAAGGAAAGAGATTCAGCTTGAGAGCAAATTCAAAGTGAAAAGATTTGGCCAGTGACATGATGAAAGGGATAAATGTAGGTAGAATGGGATTAAACAGACGTATTCTTGGTATTGAACACATGGCTCAGAGGCCTTTACTCTTGGCAGCCTTATTTGAAGCCAAATTTGTATCCCTTTTACATGAAAAAGGAAGGGTAAAATTAATTTAAAAAATCAATGTGTAACTGAATGAGATAGAAATTGTTTGATAGAACTGATAGGCATTTGTGAAGCCTCGCTGCAGAGCATCAGGAGCAGCATCAGGGAGCAGCTGTGGCAGCAGAGATGCCTGGGTTTGCAGGGCTGCTCTCAAGGAGCTGTCCTGGTGGCTGCAGCTCTGCCCAGGAGGGGCCTGGCTGCAATTTCCCCCTGACAAACAGCGCTGGGCTGCGGAATTCCTGCTCATCCTCCTGCCTTTGGAGCCTCAGTGAGAGGGGAGCTCCCTGCATTGCCCAAGCATTGCCTTTACTCCCGAGGGTGTGCGTGCTGTGTGCACCTCAGGACAGCGGCTGGCACCGCGGTGTGGCACAGTCACTCTGCTGGGCACAGCCACTTGTGCTCGCCACGCTGAGTGAGAGCAGCTCGAATTCTCTCGCCCGGGGAGTAAACACAAGGGGGAAAGTAAGGCACGAGACCAAAACTGAGTAAGAAGTCAGTAGAAGAGCCAGAAACGGGGTCTGCTAACCCTGTGCGTTATTTGTTTTTTAGGGTATGCTGCCAGTATTAATAACAAAAGAATTGGCTCCGTTTGCACACTGGGGCTATGAAATATGCATGCCTGTGTTCCTGCAATCAGGGGAGCGCTGTCCTCCGAGGAGCAGCACTGCAGGTTAGCACTCTGCCAGGGTCCCCGTGGCTGGCTGCTTCTCGGTGCCTGTCACCTTCTGTAGTCATCAAGTGGATAAAGAATTTTTGTCATGCTGCTTCATGAATGAAGCCTGTGCTCCTAAAGAGCATAAGAATTAGCTCTGAAGTGTGCATTAGCACAAAGCCGAGGATGTTGGAAATCATAAAAACTAAAATACACATGCACTCCATTTTCCCTTTCCCTCATCCTGACTCTGAGTGGGGATGGAGTCTGGGTTTAGTTTGTCACGGGTTTTTTTCACCCTGGCTGCCGCTAAAATGCTTGGGACTCTGGAGAGCTACCAGCCCTTTGCTTTTAGCATCATTCAAAAATCTTCCATTTAGAGACCATTCTGATATCTTGGTGGTTTTTTTTCTTCGTCGTCTTTTTTTAACTACTAAGGAAATTTGCATGAAAATGGAATCATTGTTTCTGAAGAGTTCCATCTGCTCCTGCTGCTTATTCTGGAGCTGAAGTCATAATCCTCCGTTTGTGAAATTTCCCATTGAAGAGATTTTTGGCTTGTTATAGTTTCAGCGAAAAATTCAGAACAGAAGAAATAAAGATGCTTCACCTAGAAAAAAAAAATTAAAAAGAAAAAGCCTGGAGATGACATCAGAAGTGCCAGTATATCTGCAGTCAATACACTGTAATTCCATAGGGACTGAGGGAGTAGGAAATAGGACAGTACATGAGGGATGTGGGGCTTGGGGTGGGAAAATGCATTTCCTCACAGCATCAGAGCTTTGGCTGGGGGTAATGAAGGAATTGTAATCTTCTGGGTGGCTCACTAAATAGGATTCCTTTTGGTGGAAGTGAAAGGGCAGGAATGGTTCAGGGCAACAGGAGTGCTCAGACGAGCCAGAAACGAGAAAAGTCCCTTTAAAAGAGCTTTTTGACCAGACTGGAACTGCCAGGCTTCTCCCAAGGAGGATCCATGGGATGGATATTCACGTAGCCACTCTCACAGCCCTGTATCTACTTCCGAGGGGTATATTGTGAACGAGAACAGGATTTTTGTTGTTGTTCTAATTCCTTCTCTTCCCGTGTTTACTGACACTCATGTGCAATGCCTGTGTGAAGGCCGGGCACATGCAATGGCAGCGGCAGGACACGGAGCATGTGTGTGCTGGGAGGTGCCGCTGTCCTGCCCGGACCTCTGTCGCTATGCAGAAATGCTGCGGGAAACTGGGTCAGGGCAGCGGGCTGGGGCTCGGCATCGCGTGCGGTGCGGTGCAGGCTCCCTCCGCTCCCGGAGACGTTCCCGGGGAACCGTGACCTCCTTCTGCATCCCCATCACGGGACTGCTCCCCGCGCCACGCGGGTGTTTGTGGAGAGCATCGCGTATGTACGAACTGGGCTGTGCTTACAGTAGGTAACGCACAGCTCTGCTCGGGAAAGGCAATGCACCCGCAGCATTTGGCATTTTCTGTGCTCGTTACATGGTGCTGTGCACGTGTGCCCCTGCGTGCAGCGCCTTGCCCGGAGCTGCCCCGTTAACCCTTCCCAGGGCCGGCGGTTCCCAGCAGCTCCCCTCCATCCATCCATCCATCCATCCATCCGTCCATCCATCCATCATCCATCCGTCCATCCATCCATCCATCCGTCCGTCCATCCATCCATCCATCCATCCGTCCATCCATCCATCCATCATCCATCCATCCATCCATCCATCCATCATCCGTCCATCCATCCATCCATCCATCCATCCATCCATCCATCCATCATCCATCCATCATCCATCCATCCATCATCCATCCATCCATCATCCATCCATCCATCATCCATCCATACATCCATCCATCCATCCATCCATCATCCGTCCATCCATCCATCCATCCATCCATCATCCATCCATCCATCCATCCATCATCCGTCCATCCATCCATCATCCATCCATCCATCCATCCATCCATCCATCTATCCATCCATCCATCCATCCGTCCATCCATCCATCCATCCATCCATCCATCCATCTATCCATCCATCCATCCATCCGTCCATCCATCCATCCATCCATCCATCCATCCATCATCCATCCATCCATCCATCCATCCATCCATCCATCCATCCCTCCATCGCTGCGGGCTGCGCTCACACATCCCATCCTGCTGCTGTGTCCCTGCCCGTGTGATGGCTCTCACGGTGCCTTCCTCCTTCTCCCGAGCACTGCCATGTGCACACAGCTCTGGAACTCCGGCAGGACTTGGGTCACAGCATCATGGAACGGCTCGGGTTGGAACGGACCTTAGTGATCACCTGGCTGCGTTGCTGTGGGCAGGGCTGGCACTGACCCACACCAAGGGACACATAGGTCCCGTCCCACCGAGCCTGCTTCCCCAGCCAGACCCCACCAGGCTGCCCCTGCACAGCCCTCCCTGGCTTGTTTTCACTTCTCCCTGTCTCCTGGCTGCTGAACTCTCCCCCTTTGTAAAATCTCTTAATGTACTAACTCCTGGAGATGTCAGCCCACAGCTCTGTCTGCAGCTCAAGCATAGCCATTAGCAGCTATTGAACTTTATATACAAATCAGAGGTGTAATTTCCCTCTTTAGGGACAAAGGAGGGCTGATACCAACACACCAGCTTTGAGTGCAGCCGTGCCCTGTGAGCTCCACAGGAAATACACTTAGCTAAACACAGTTGTAATTATGTGCAGCTCCCAACCTCTGCTTTCTTGCTGTTCTGTACCACAGTAGTGCTCAAAGTAGCAGGGATTTAGGAAAGCCTGGCTATCTACACCTCATCCCAATCAGTCTTGCTCCCTTGTTGCCAGCTGCTGTATCTCCTCTGTCTTCTCTCTTATCTGTCCCTGGCCTTCAGAGCCTTTTAAAGAGGTAATTTTGCTGGTTGGGTAAAGCCTGGTCTCTTGTGGGGCGAGGTGCTGCTCACCTGCTCCATGGGTGCAGGTTGGGCTGGGAGAGCCCCTCCTGCTCTGCCTAAAGGTCAGATTTTCATCCAGGGACTGCTGTGGACCCCACAGTCCTGCCATCAAACTGTGCTGGTCTGTGCCACGCTGCCTTCTGGAGCTGGGGGAAGGCACTGGGGAGGGCACCGAGCTCCTGGCTCAAGGCACAGACCCTGACATCCCAAAAATTCATTAGTTGGACCCAGATTGAGATAGTAGATATTGGCAGAGGATAATGCACTGTATTCTGTTGGATATTGGATGCTTTCAGAGGAGAAGCTGGTGCTGGGCTTCAAGGATAAATAAATATTGGCAAATTTGTATCTACAGACTGTTCTGAGAAATGAAACATCTTCAAGGGGAAAAGCCTATGCTAAAGTTTGTTATCACTTTTCGTACCTTCAATTTTGAGGAAGGGTCCCTTTTACTTATCTGACAGCCGCAGGAAAACAGGCATTTTTCAGATCTGTCAGATCAGTTTGCCTTTGTTTTGTGCTGCAGGTGAGGCTGTGTCACAGGCTGGTCTGGGGCTTAGCTGTCTGGCCTCCAGAGCTGCCCACAGAACTGTGTGTGAGCTGCAGTAGCATGTACACATCCTTTCAAAGGTAGCTGTTTGTGTTACTGCAGCATTAAATTCCTTTGTTTTATCTTTTTAAATTAATTTCATGCTTTTTTCTTGTGTGCGGAAACAGAGACTCACATGTATGGCCCGAGCACAAATTCTGCACAGCTACAGCAAAGTTCCAAATGAGACTAGAAATTACATGTAGCTTTGTGATTTAATTTTCTCTGACATATTGAGTCTATGTTTTAGCCTACAGAACTCCACAGCTGTGCCCTAATTCTCTTTTCCTTGTGATCTCAACATCGCTGCCTTTTAAGGCATTGCTATTCTTGGATCTCAGCAGGACACCATGTTAGACTGTCACCCTGCTCGCTGCACTGCCAGTGCAGAGAGCAGCTTCTCCCTGGACTCACAGAGAATGTGTGCAAGCAAACTTTGGAGCAATTTAGTGGGTGGATGAGGCTAGATCAGAGTGCTTTATATCCTGCACGGTAGCATGTATTGAGCTGAGGGTGTACGGGTTCCTCTGTCACTGCTGTCTCAGGGCATAAGGAAAATGTTGGTGTTTTGTTGCAAATAACAAGCAATAATGCAATTAGTCTTTGGCAAGACTCACACAGGAAAAGCTGGATGTCTTTGCCTTTAAAGAAGAGGGTCGCTGTCCTGTGGGTATTTATGTTCTGTTTGGTTATGTGACATTCATATCTCCAGAACTCAAGTCTAATTCCTGATTTAAGCAAACACTGACTGTGTATAACCGTGGTGTGGCCCTTGTCTAACATCTCTCATTCGCTCCTGCATATTCAGTGCAAGCGCAGTTTGCTAAATGCGGTGTAGGAGCTCTCTCAGTGTGATTTGGGCTGTTCTGGCACACGATGAGCTGTGTGTCTCTCACGGTGAGATCTGTGGGGCTGAGCATCCGGGGTGCCTCCTGTGAGTAGCAGGGGCTGTTTGCAGGAGTACGTGTGCTGCAAAGTCATCACAGCACAGCACAAAGAGCCCCGCAGTTTTGCTGATAAGATGCCTGGTGGTAAGCACTGGGAGTTTTCTATTTGCCTTGTTTCCAAGATGTATGATAAAAACCCTAATGCAGATTTTAATTTTTAACTCCTAAAAAAACGCGTGGGATTATCTTGGGTGAGCAGCTCGAACGTATCATGCCATTGGAATGTCAAAAATTTAATGCAGAAATCCAGGCGCTGTTGTCGGGGCAGATCATTTTAATTTCAAATCTGAATCTTACATGTTTCCTCTCAAACCCTCTCACATTTCTTGCAGCACCTCTCGTTGCAGAGGATCCCTCGGGCTAAACCCGCTGTGCTGCGCTGGGGAGGATTTATGGCAGCCAGCGAGGCTGCAGCGAGCAGGGCAGCTCTGTCTGTCTGTCTGTCTGTGCTGCAGAGAGCAGGGCAGCTTTGTCTGTCTGTCTGTCTGTCTGTCTGTCTGTGCTGCAGAGAGCAGGGCAACTCTGTCTGTCTGTCTGTGCTGCAGAGAGCAGGGCAGCTCTGTCTGTCTGTCTGTCTGTCTGTGCTGCAGAGAGCAGGGCAGCTCTGTCTGTCTGTCTGTGCTGCAGAGAGCAGGGCAACTCTGTCTGTCTGTCTGTCTGTGCTGCAGAGAGCAGGGCAGCTCTGTCTGTCTGTCTGTCTGTCTGTGCTGCACACACAGACGTGCTGCGAGTGGGGCTCGGCTGGGCCCTGAGAGCGAGCAGGAGATCAGTTTGGTTTGGCCAAGCTGCCATTCCCCCTCCCAAAGCCAGGCAGAGCGGCCGTGCTGGGGTCTGGAGCCACGGTGGGAGCTGTGGCCAGGCTGGTTCCTGCAGAGAGCAGCTCAGGACAGGCTTAATGAGGGTTAATCAACCCCCCTAATTCGGGCCGTGTCCCCAGGCAGTCAGGGGAGAGGTGGATTCCTCCAGCAGGCAGTTCAGAGGCGCTGTTAGGGACTGATCACAGTCCCAGCACGGGGCTGCTCCCTGCACCAGGTTCCTGCACAAGCAGTTCAGGCCCCGACTTGTGCTGCTCCAGAGCCTGCTGGAGGAGATGCTGCTCTGTGCCCTGGACAGAGGAATTGGAGCCTCTTCACACACAAGACATGAAATTTGGAAATCTCCATGGCCTTGGCTCCTTGGTGTCTGTTGCTTTTGGTGCCCTAAATCCTCACAGTTTCAGCAGCTCCTGTGGGCATGACCCGCTCCTGCTGTTGGGTGTCCTGTGGAAAACCATGGCTGAAAAACCTTTGCATCACCGCTCCAGCACAGCATCATCTCACGCTCCTGCTCTCCCAGCAGACTGCTCTGGCCGTGCAGCCACGGGCCCCTTCTCTGTTTAGATGCCTTAATGAGGCCGAGGTTTGTGGTCAGGGCTGCTGACAGGAAAGGGGAAAATAAAAATGAGCACAAGGAAGTGTTGTGGGAAGAGCTTTCCACAGCATTCGTGGGATTTAATGTCCTGAGGACACAGTCAGAGGAATTCAAAGCAATAAAATCTCTATGACAAATCATGGAATTGTTGCATTGCATTTAATGTATTTTAATTGACTCTGGTTTTGTCCCCCGTTGGTTTTATAGTGCTGTCATCTGGAAGACAAAGTGTAGAGCTGTGCTTTCCCAGCAGAGCTGTGCCTGTGTCTGCACTGGTTGGATCTGGAAGGCCAGACTTGGTGTGAGCTGGATAATTACCCTGTAAATGAACCAGAGCAAATGTAGGTTTGAGGAATCTCTTGAAATGTGAGTGAAATATTGACTAGGTACCAATTAAGTGAGCACGAGGCTGGATCATGTGGAAAATAGCATGTAAAGATGTAGTTAGACTGTATAGTGAGACATACATACATCGGGATCAACTTGATATCCAAAAAATTAGTTCCGCCCTGTGGAAAAGTTCTTGACTCCAGAGCAGACACTTGGCACAGAGCAGATCCTCCTGTGCTTCAGCTGGGGAAGTAGCTGGTAATTAGAGGCTCATCTTCTGTGAATCACCACAAAAGAAAATGAGGGCACAGTTTTTGAATGGGCTTGATGAAAACAGAGGGATATTGGGATTAGAGACTCATGGTTTCTTCTCTGGGTTTGAAGAAGAGTGTGATTTGTCATGGGTTGCATTGTTGGTGCACCCTGCCTGATCCTCTTCCTGTCTGCTCAATTTGTCTGGAGGTTGTTTGGGCTCTCTTGTGCAGGATGACCACTTTTCTCAGTTTCTCATGCTTTCCTCCCCGTTTGTGAAAGTTCCTCAGTACACAGAAAACCCTGTTTATCTTTGAGCAGCTTCGTTGTGTAGAACAGTTTTACGACAATAGAAATTTCATCCTGAAAATGTGCTGCAGTCCTGGGGGCTCGTGTTGTGAGCAGCCAGTTGTAGCTGTTACCACTATGCCGTGGCTTCCCTCCTCAAGTACATTATCGTATTACCACAGATTTAAATATTTGATTTACAAAATGTCGCTGCCTGATACTCCAGCACTATCATGTAAGGCACATCACAATAGATACAGAGAGTAAAGATTGTTTTAAATGGCTTTAATACAGGCAGAGGTCAGAAAAGGCAAGATAACAGCAGAAGAGGCTATGTCAAAAAGTAATTAGAGCAGGACAAATGGATTGTGCAGGCATGTCGAAGGCTGTTATTTCTGTAGGCAGTGAGTAGGAAAGGTGTTAATGTAATGTGACAGATCTGGAGCAAAAATGAGGGTGCAGGGAAAACAAATAGGAGCTGACCAATGGAATGGTTTAAATTATGAGGTTTGCTTTAACATAATTTGATTACACATGAAAGAAATGTTTAGTGTAGTTTCTTTGAAAACCTAATTGTCTTAAATACTGCATGTTCGATTCAGTCTTTACACCCACAGCAGCAGCCCCAGTGCTGGGGCAGCCTCGCTCCCTGTCAGGAATAGGCATGGGAATACTTTGCCCTGTGTGGCTTCACAAACGAGAGGAGGGTGGAAGATTTTTTTCCCCTAGTGTTTGTCTAATAAAATTGGCTCTTTGCAGTCACGTACATCTTAATTTGGAACCTCGTGCTAACTGGGGTGGGTGGTATCTGGGCCTGGGAGCTGCTGGTGCAGGTGATGCATACATTATCCAGTTTATCAGAAGGAAAGCGTGAGGATCAGGTTTAGCAGGAGGAAGACAGGGAGATAACGTATGTCTTCTTCAGGATTCAGCCCTTGCCCCACTCAGAATTGGAACCAATATTAGTAGGAGGGGGAGCAGTGCAGAACTGCCCCAGATTTCCAGGCTGCTCCAAAGCACTGAGCAGGATACAAAGAACTCCCCCAGCACCATTCTGCTCTGCAGTGTTGAGCTGAGAGCACACAACCTGCTGGACGCAGGAAGATTTGACCTTGCAGCCAGGACAAACTGTGTAGCTCATGGGGATATTTTCCTCACATTTACAGCAGCAGAAACTTAAAATGATGAGAGCATTTTTCTAGAGGAGGATTTTTTGAATATGGTGATTTCTCCTGCTGTCCTGTGCTGTTGTCCTCAATTGCCCTTGCCTTTCTAATAAATATATTTTCCATAGATTTTGACATTTCACCATTTGATTTAAGCTTGAATTCATCTTAATAAGTAATTGTTGTTTAAAGATGGTTGTACATAGTAAATCACTCAGTCTCCAAGCTGAGGTGTTGGCAGGAGGTTCTTACAGAAGCTGGGAGTTCAGGTGATGTGGTTTTTTCAGTGGCATATGCTGTTTTCTGCATGGATGTATTCTTGGCTGGTTACACGGGTACAAAGAGGAAGTCTGAGGGTTTCTCAGATAGTTCCTCCATAATTTTGTTCCCGTTTTTGTTAATTTTGGAAGGACATTTCAGGTCAGCTTTTCCTTTTCTTGTAAAAGAGGAAACTAAGATTACAAACTACACCAAGTTAAATTGAATATTTACAGATGATGGGGAGCGGAAAGGGACATTTGAAATAGCTGCTCCTACTGACAGAACGGCTGATTGCAGGAGGAGTGAACCAAAGCGCCATCCAGCCGGTGAGCGGGGCCCTTCGGTGCGGCCCCGGGAGGGGAGGGGAGAGGAGGGAGCTGCGGGATGTTCGGGCAGCGCCGGGGCCGGAGCGAGGGAGCGAGAACTGCGGCTGAGACCGGGTCAGCATCGGTGCCGGGTCTGCATCGGTACCGGGCCCGCATCGGTACCATCTCTGCATCGGTACCGGGTCTGCATCGGTAGAGGGTCCGCATCGGTACCGGGCCCGCATCAGTACCGGGCCCGCATCGGTACCGGGTCTGCATCGGTACCGGGCCCGCATCGGTACCGGGTCTGCATCAGTACCGGGTCCGCATCGGTGCCGGATCTGCATCAGTACCGGGCCCGCATCGGTGCCGGGTCTGCATCGGTGCCGGGCCCGCATCGGTACCGGGTCTGCATCGGTACCGGGTCTGCATCGGTACCGGGTCTGCATCGGTGCCGTGCTCAGGGCGGCCTGGGCTGGGCTGGGGCCGCTGGGTGTGCCCGGCCCCGCTCCGGTGCGCCGTCCCCGTTCCCGGTGTGCCCAGCCCCGTTCCCGGTGTGTCCAGTCGCATTCCCGGAGTGCTATCCTGTTCCCGGTGTCCCATTCTCGGTGTGCCGTTCTTGGTGTGCCGTCCCGTTCCCGGTGTCCCGTTCTCGGTGTCCCGTTCCCGGTGTCCCGTTCCCGGTGTCCCGTTCCCCGTGTCCCGTTCCCGGTGTGTCCAGTCCCGTTCCCGGTGCCCCATTCTCGGTGTGCCGTTCCCAGTGTCCCGTTCCCGGTGCCCCGTTCCCGGTGTCCCGTTCCCTGCCGCGCCGTGCCGCTCGCCGTGTCCCCGGTCGGGTGCTGCCCTCTCCCGTCCAGCGCCGGCCGCACGGAGCCGCGGGGCCGTGTCGGTGTCCCGGAGCCGCCGGAGCCCTGGAGCGCGGTTCCCCTCGCTGTAAGCCGTGGGTGCGGACCTGGAGCGCGGTTCCCCTCGCTGTAAGCCGTGGGTGCGGACCCGCCCGTGTTTCCCGACCCATCCAAGCGCTGCTCTGTGCCGGTGACAGCCCGGCCCAACAGCGCTGCTCGGCCCCGCATCCCGCGGCTCTCTCTGTGCTGTGTGCCCCCTCCCGAGTCCCGCTCCGTGTGAGGGGCATGGAGCAGCCAGGGTGTTCCCAAACAGAACTTTCCCCAACACCTGATGATCCAAAGAAGCTCCCAAGCTGCTGCAGTTCCAACAACATGTTGGCCGCAGTTGTAATTCTGAAGGTTTTTCTTCTTTGTTTTGCCATCTGACCTGAAATTTGAGGAAATGTCCTCACTGTTTGTTTGTTTTTCCCTGAGCATACAAAAAAATGCTGCTCACCACCAAGCTGGAATTTGTAAATAGTGTTCAGAACTATAATAACTATAGTTATAATAACAAACTTGGGCTGTTGTTGCTATTATTAAAAACACCAGCAACTGCAGCAGGCTGGTGTATCTGTGTGGTTGCAGTTTGCCTAAGTCTGGCATGAAGTCATTTTTGGCTTTCCAGTTGATTACTTTAATGCACAGAATTTTCCCACCTCTTCAAATCTGAGAGAATCTCTGCCTCCCAGCCTACAGGCCTCTCCTCTGTCCCTGCGCCCTGCTGAAATCATCTTCTGCCTGGGTTTGGATGAAGAGCTTGGGCTCGCTGTGTCCCCGCTGGCTGATGGCTGCGTGGTTCTGTAGGTGGGACACACCGGGACAAAGCCCCCCTGCTGCATCTCTGTGGGCTCTGAATATCGACCCCAGGCAGAAGCAGCTGCCACGGGAGGAGGTGCAAGGCTCAGAGCCTGCCCTGGGCCCGCTGCTGCTCCAGCCATGCAGTGCCGGGGCTCTGTGAGCTCTCCTGGTGCCAGGACCCTGCCCAAGGACCTCCCGTGCTTTCCAGTGTGCCCTGATGCTGTGTGACCTGATTTGGTTACTGGGAGTCACAGGAGATGCACTCTTAGAATGGATGGAGCCATCCCATAGGAAGGGAATGGAGCTCGATTGCCTCCTCATAGAAATGTAAAGCTTCTCCCTTTGCAATTCCCCTTTCTTGTACTTTCCCACTAAGGCAGTAAAACCATATACTTCCCATGCCTACAATCCCATTTGTTTTCCCTTTTTCCTCTGAAGGCGACCTCTCTGAGGAGCCCTTAACCTCCCCCCTGCCTTTTCCTCTGTCACACAGAGCTGCTCTCTGCTCTGTGTCACCCACCAAGCGAGGTGCAATGAAACGCTTCTTGAAACCACTCAATTGTCTGGGATGGCAAATTCGGTAGCCAGGCGAATAAAAATAGAAATAAACAGATAAAACCGGAAATTGATAGAAGGATTGCATTTACACAACGACCTATCAAACTAGTAAGAAGGAGAAAATAGCTTAATTTTATGTGCACCGAGTGACCACCTTCACTAGAATTATTAACACCACACTCCTGGTGTGTTTAACACCAGAGAGGAGAGGAATTACCTGATCTGTTGTTAAACTATTATCAAGAGCAGCTCAGACATCAGGTGGATGTTTATTATCATTCCTTGCATTTCTTCCATAGCTCCTCTAAGCAATTTAATATTAATTTTTAATTTTTCTCTCTGAAATAGCTGCATACATAATGAGTGGAATAGATCTTTTGGGGAAAGTACACTCTGTGTTCACCTCCAGCCAGCTCTCTCACTGCAGTGCCTGAAAGCAGTAACGTCCACAGTACCGAGGCTGTTGAGATGTGCTAATCTGAATTTCTATCATTTTTCAGCCACATTTGCAAACCAGGCTGGTTCTGGCTGTGGGTGCTGGGTCTCATTCCCCAGGTTCCTGCCGACCCACGCGGGCTCAGGCACTGCGGAGGTGCTGCCAGCAGCTCCCTTGTGGGTAACGTGAAGACTGAGCCAGGATCGGGTATTTCCTTAGGATCTCTTCGTTGCTTGAATTCAAATCCCCTTCTGTGCTGTGGTTTGCTCCGTGGCCGGCTCAGCGGTGTGGGGGCAGCCCTGGGTCTGTCGCCTTCAGGCCGGGATGTGCTGGGTTTTGTTGTCACAGCCCGGACTTTGTTCCTGCCACAAAGGGGCTGATGGCTCAAACTGCGGGGACACAACAGAGCCCCGATTGTCATGAAAATGGGCAGAGCCCCGCTGCTGCACTGCACGGGGAATTATGGAACTGCGGCCGTGGGTGGGAGAGCAAGGGCTCAAGGAAGGGCTGCCCCTGTCCTAGGCCCACACAGCCCTGCCAGCCCTGCTCGGCCCAAATTCGGGGTTTTCATCCAAGGTTTTGGGATTGGCTGTGGTGAGTGATGGTACTGGCAAAGAGTGTCCTGGGAAGAGCTGTGCTGGCCTGGCCTGGCACTGTTCCGTCCATTTTCGTGGCTCACGATGCCACTTTGTCTCCATGTTTTTGAAAAAGTCACATCTTTTGAGAATTCCTTCTCTTTGGAATGGTGATCTCACGGCACATCACTGTGGAGCAGGGGGAGAGGGGCAGGACCTCCTCTTGCTTCCTGTGCCTGTCCCTTATGGCTTTAACATCAGGACAATAAATCCCGTGCAGGCAGCAGTGCCACTTGCCCACTTTTTGGCAATGCTTTTGGCTTTTACTGTTGCGACCTGGTGTTGTTATAAACTCTTAGATGTCGGTTACAGTAGCATCAGGCTTTTCTCTCTGGGGTGGGAAATGGCTGATACAAGCTAAAATAAGAACCAGCTACTTTATTTTCCTTTTGCCCAGACTTGCTGCATACATGGCTGTTTGGGTCAGACAACAGAACTCCTTTTTCCCGTCTCTTTGCCCATTCCCAGCTGGCCTGTGATTTTACAGAATAGTTTTGGATCTCTGCAATTATTTCAATAATTTTCTGCCCTTAGGGATTTTGTATGAATAAACCACTGCGCGTATTTAATGTGAGTTTGGACAATTATAGTTTTTCCAAGCCAGGTTTGGTCTATAATTACAGTTTCAGAATTGGGGGGGTGGTGGGGGGTGGGAGTGGGTTTCTTTTGGGGTTTTTTTTGGTGTGTCTGTGTTTTGGGTCCGAACAGCAGTTGTGGGAGCAACGTTGTGTTATCTGGAGATTAAGTTGCTTCATTTCAGCCTGCTGTGTCCACACCACCCTGCAGCTTTACAAAATAAGCATTCTGCATTCTGGTCACACTCCTCCGAGGGGTGCCGGGAGCCGGCCCAGGGCTCGCAGGGGATGAAGAATGTGGAGCTCTGGGAGCAGCACAATTGCAAACAGCTGTGTCAATAGTGCAGCCAGGGCTGCCTTACCTTGGCCATGCGCTGCCAGGGCGGCACCGCTCCTCAGCCAGCCCGGGTTTGGTGGCTGTGGACAAGGGGACGTCAGTCCCACAAGGGTTGCACTGACACAGAGCTGCACAGATTTACAGCATCAGCAAAGCTTACAGAGTTTGCTCCTGCAAATGCACCTGCTGTGCAGAAATGCTGGGTTAAAAACAGGATTATGAGTAGAGAGAATCATGGAAGGGTTGGGGTTGGGGTTGGTGGCCAGATCCCCTGCCCAAGCAGGGTCAGCTGGAGCAGGGGCCCCGGGCTGCCAGGAGGACACCACTGAGCTCTGCCCTGCATTGCTGGATGTCACCAGAAAGCAATAAAATTTCAGGCTTGGGATGGAGTGAAATATGACCTCTTTTGTTGCCTCTGAGCCTTGTTTATTCTAAGCCAGGCATTTCTCAGAGTGCAGTTGGGTGCTGCAGTCCTCGGGATGAGGAACAGAAGCAAACTGTGCCTTTTGAGCAGAGCCAGTTTTGAGACATCCAGACATCTGGATGACAGGTTGGATTGGGCATCAGCAGAAATGCTGTTAGGCATTCCTAAATGCTGTGCTGTGGTGAGATTGGTTTGGGCTGGTCAAACACAGCTGAGCACCAGGACAGTTTATTGGGCACTAAGGACACATGAGCTGCACTGTAGCCCAGGCTGAGTTCATCCCAGAGGGAGGATGAAGGGGCAGAAGAGCTTCCTGAGAATATTTTCTGGTGCAGACACACGTGGCTGTGTCTGATGAAGGGCTCACCATGACCAGTGCTGTCAGTGGTACCTGTTTGGAGGTGGGCAGCTAAATCAGTGATGGATTTGTTGTGTTCCATTTTAACTCCAGTGTCTCACTTGTGCAGACTTGTGCAGACCTCACCTTGAACAGGTCCGGGGATGGAGCAGCCACAGGTGCTCTGAGCAGCTTTTCATGTGCTCCTTCATGCTGGGGATCGCTGGGTTTTGTTGGTCTGTTCTGTTGGTACGTGTTTCACAGCACAGGGAGCAGTGCTCTCAACTTCTCTGGCCAGGACTGTGCCGAGGGGTGGCCGGTGCTGATGGCTGGTGGCCAATGGCCAGTGGCCATGCTTGGTGGTGATGGCCAGCGTCTGATGCCTCCTGGCAACTGCCCAGGCCATGCCTCACGGCGGTGGCAGCGGTCAGTCTGTCAGTCTGTCAGTCTGTCAGTCGTTCGCTTGGTCGGTCAGTCTGTTGGTCAGTTGGCCTATTGGTCAGTCTGTCAGTTGGTTGGTTAGTCTGTCAGTCAGTCCATCGGTCAGACAATCGGTCTGTCAGCTGGTCACTCAGTCTCTTGGTTGGTCTCTTGGCCGGTCGGTCTGTCGGTCATTCGGTCAGTCAGTCTCAGCCGGTCGCTCAGTTCGTCTGTCAGTTGGTTTGTCAATCGGTCTCTCAGCCGGTCAGTCTGTCACTCGGTCTCTCGGTCCGTCGGTCACTCGGCCAGTCGCTCTGTCGCTCGATCTCTTGGCCGGTCACTCAGCCGCTCAGTCTGTCGGTCTGTCTCTCGGCCAGTGGCTCAGCCGCTCTGTCACTCAGTCGCTCGGTCTCTTGGCCGGTCGCTCAGCCGCTCAGTCTGTCACTCTGCCTGTCGGTCTGTCTCTCGGCCGGTCGCTCAGCCGCTCTGTCACTCTGTCTGTCGGTCTGTCTCTCGGCCGGTGGCTGTGCCGGGGGGCGGGGGCCCGGCCCGCCCGCGGCCGGTGCGGCGGGGGCGGCGCTGACATCACGTCGTTAGCATAGGGCGGCCCGCGGCGGCGGCGATGGCCGAGCCGGGCTGCCCGCCCGCCGCCGCCATGAGGCGGCCCTAGGAGCCGGCCGGGGATGAAGCGGGACTCGACCTGCATGGAAGGTGAGCGGGGCCGGGCCTTTGTCCGGGCGGTGCCGCCGGAGGCTGCGCGGGCCCGGGGCCGCCGCCCCCCGCCGCTACCGGCCCGGGGCCGCCCCGTCCCGGCGCCCGCGGGGTGCGGCGTGCGGGGCTCGGTGCCGCGGCTCGGACCGCCCGGCACCGCGGGGACAAGGAAGGAGCCGTGCGGGCTTTCCCCTTTCCTGCCTTTTCACGGCTCCCGGGGCGCGGGGCCGGGCAGCGTAGCCCTGGGCTGCGAGCAGGATTATGCAATTAAAAAAAAAAAAAAGGGCATTAGTTTGTTTTGTGGCTTAATTTGTTTATATTTTAAACTTCCTAATCCCTCCGACCATCTGGAGGAGCTTTTTTTAGTATCGTTAATTATGGATAGTATCGGGGTCACGGAGGCGCTCGGTAGCGCCCGCTCGCCCTCCCGGGACCGGCGCTGCCCCCCCCGGTATTTGCAGCCTTTTTTCCCCTCTGTGGCTGAAGACAGCGGTAAAGCTCACCTTCAGAGTAAGGATGAGATATTCCAGGAGAGAGCATGGCGTGTTGGGCAGCACACGCTGGAGAAGTCACTGTTTCTGTTGTGCCCAGGCCCTGCTCCCGCAGCCCGCACTGCTGGGGGTGGGGTTAGTTTCAGATTTTCTTAAATCAGCATCCTTCTCAGGGGTTGCACATCTAGACAGCTTCAATAGGGCCAAGAGAACAGGTTTTAGGGCAGGTAAGTCAGGGCTTCATCCTACCGCTTTGTAATGCACCAATTAATAAAACCAAACCGGGGTAACCCCGTCGTTAATCCAGAGCGTGCGGCCGAGCCGGGGCAGGGCAGGGACCGCGCACGGAGCTTTATTTTGCTAAAATGGGATCAGCGAAAGTTGGTCACTCGGGAGAGCGACTGAACTCGGGGTCGGTCTGTGAGCGTGGGCAGCGCGACCGAGACCCTCGAGCGTGTCCCCAGCTGCGGTGCCGGCCATCGGGCACATTTTGGTGTGCGGGCTTTTGTTCCAAACTCTTTGTGCAACAACTGGCCGGGGCCAAGGAGCCGTCCCGTCCCCGTCCCGCACAATGGAGCGGGGCGGGGGTCCCGCGGCGCCCCGTGCCCCGCAGCCCCCGCCCGCCGGGACGTGCGGCCCGTGGGGCGCGGGGCCGCGCTCGGGGCTCCCCTGCCCGCAGAAGTTGCATTTCACAGATGAGGTTTTGATATGCAAATGGACATGTGTCCCAGGCAGGGGAAGGGTGATGGCTTTCATCAGCTGCACGCTCTTGATTTATACCGAGCCGAAAAGGAGCAGCTGATGATTTCTGGGGGTTTTAATGGGGGATTTCTTTTGATTGAACTCTACTGGGGCAGAAACGGAATCAGGGTGGAATAAGACTGTGAGTTTGAGATTTCATTACTGGAAAGGGAGACCAGAGAGAGATGCACTGGCCATTCCTCTAGTGCAGCATTTCTCCTCTTTGCTTTCCAGTACTCACTTGCTGCTTTTTAAAATGAGACTCTCTGTGAGTAGAACATCTTCTTACAGTACAGGGAATAAGGTTGCAGGCTTCCACTTTCTTTCCCCTCCTCTATTTTTTTTTTTTACAGGAGACTTGTCCATTTAAATTAACCTTTCTCCCAGCTGGGCACACAAATGTTTTTGTTTTAGTTTACAGAGGGTTAATTCTATTCAGCGCTCGCCGCGGCCGGCCTGATCCGGGGCAGCACAATCTGCTCTTTGAGCCGGGCTGGCCAGGCAGGACGCGTGGGGTGGGACCCCCATCTGCGGGCTCGGTGGGGAGCAGCAGCGGACCCCGGCCCTTTGTGCGCCCGGCCGCGGCTCTGCCGGCCCGAGCAGGGGCCAACGCAGAAAATTTAATCCCTGTGTTCATCGATTATAAGTTAAAAAAAAAAAAAAAAAAAAAGGCCCTTGAAGCAAAGGCGCCTGGTTTGGGGGTGGGCTTGTTTGGACAATGCAGCGCTCCACTGAGGGGGGAGTTCCTCCAGTTCTGGGGCTTGAATTTCACAGGATGGTTTTCTTGAAACTAAAAATCGACAACGAAAAGCATCGTTAGGAAAAATAAAGGGGAAAAGAAACCCCAACGCGTTTGTTTGTGTTCGAGGCATCACCAGAGGCGAGAGGAGAGTGAGATGCGGTTGGGATTTAAGTAACACATGTGTGAGATCTCCCCCTCCGCCCCCTCCCCAAACAGCTGGTATTTAGCAGCTTGAGATTTAAACCCCGCTCAAGGGTGCTGCAGGGGGCTGCGACAGGGTCAGTTAATCAAGAAGCAAATAACTGGCACACAGCGTAAAAGAGGTTAAATATATTAAAGAATTGCAGTGCTGAGTGTTGCCTGTAATTTTTTTTCAGCTGTAAAAGATTTTCTTAGCTGTAAATTCATGTTCTGTTGTATAAATGGGAAGTTTTGCCTGTGGCATCTTTCCTCGTTCTCCCTCTTGCTTTCCAGCCAGGCCAAATCCCAACACTGTCTGCTCTGGTGTTTGGCTGAGGGCTTGTGCCTTCACTTTTGGCCTTACTTTTGGAAATAAAGCCTTTGTTTCTCCTCCATCGCAAAGCCCCGCTATGGAGAATCGCCCAGGCCGGCTGCACCAAAACCCCGCCAGGTTTCCAAGGTAAATCTCCCAGGGAGCTGTAGCTGCTGTAGAGTTTTCAGTGGGGTCTGCAGGGCTGGCTCTGAGCCCCTGGCAGCCTGGGGACCTGCAGCCAGCTCCTGGTGCCCTCCGGGGATGTGGCAGTGCCACTCCCAGCACTGTGGGACTGCCGGGGTGTTTGGGCACAGGGCTGGCACAGGTGGCAGCAGTGACAGGGATGTGTGTCCCCATGCTTCAGCTCATCTGCTGTGTGGTTTAGAATCTCATCCACGTGCTGTAGTGCTTTCTGTTCGGGTCTTTGCTATGAGTTTCACCAGGATTGTAAGAGACTTCCTTTTGGAAATTCACGGGAATTTTGTTGAAAAAATTATCAAGACTGCTCATTTTGCCGAGGGCAAAAGACGGTTTCTTGAAAAATTTAATGTATTGCTTTTACTGTTTGTGTTATAAAGCATATATGAGGAGAGCTTTTTTTCTCTTCTTTACTCCATGTTCTGTCATTCTTGTGTAACATCATCATATTCTTGGAGAATTTACATTGTATGTGGTATGAAACCTACCATGACCTCTGAAAACAATACATCCTTTAATGTGGCTTCGGGGAGGGGCTAGCGAGGGAGTAGCCATAAAAATCTTCAGGGTTCAAGATGAGGTTGAGGTTTTTGTGAGTGCTTTTGTCGTAGCAGCAACTGTTTGATTTAGTGGCCCCTGCTACAATGGGTTGGGAGAACAAAGCCAGAATATCCCGTGTATGAGTTTGTTAAATGTAAGACCCGTCAGGAAAATTGGGGAAGGGGGTAGGGGGAAGCTTCCTCAGCTCGCTCTCTGAAATAAAACAGGTATTTGAAAAAAATTCTTACCAATTGCTTTGTGTCCTAATCTGTGTTGTCTTGTGTAGCATTTGAAACCAGAGGAATCAGTGAGATGAGAGGTGACAGGGAGGAGGGAGGGCTTATTCACTTAAAAATTGCTATTTTTGTTATCTGTTTTGATATTCTAGTGAAATTTCAAGGCTAAGGGAGTTCAGAGCACCCTCAGTGCAAACTGCATTAGATTTGCTGGTGCTTTACCATTTCTGTGCAGTTTCCTGTGGTTCTGCCCCTTCTCTCCCATCCTTCACCCACACCAGGGGCTGCATTATGTGGGGTGAAAACTGGCAAAGGTTAGGAGCAGCAAACCCGTGGGCCTGGCCATGGTCCCTGCCGGATTTTTAAAAGATCTAACCTCTAAGGCTTTCTGTAGGCCATCATTTTTCATCTGCCATTTGTTAGTGGGGAGCACAGCCACCTCCGTGGTCCCTGGGCTCTGTCTTTGTTCCCGGGGTGTGCCGCTGCTGTTTGCAGCTCTAACCTGCAGGCCCAGGAGCAGTTTCTGCTGGGGGTGAGCGCAGTTCCTGTGGCCGTTCTCACCGTCGGCCGGGGAGATGGAGATGGAGATGGTGAGGGAAGGTTCTGGTTCCTCCTCGCTTCAATCATCCGGGCTTCCCGCACTGCCGGGTGACGGCCCCATTCTTCCCACAGCAAAACCAGCAGTGCCTGGGAATGGGCCCTCACTGACACGGTGGGCCGGGGCTGCTCCGGCCTGTCCTGCCTTGGGCCGGTGTGGGAGCCGCTGCCATCCCGGTGCTGCTGCCCCAAGCCGGGCACTGCTGCTGAGCGGGATTTATGGCACGGCTCTGCGAGCAGGGGGAGGGCCGGGAGCGGAGCTGAGCCTGAGCTAAACCCTGCAGATAGAGGCTCCTCTGTCCTGCCTAATCCCCGGCCCCCTCCCCGTGCTTATCAGATTGCTGAAGGTGGAGATTATGCACTCGGTGGCTGCAAAGTCATGTTTAACTGCCTCCCTTCAGAGATGCTCAGATAGCCTGGTTGTACCCACATTCCTTTGGGTGCAGCACATACCTGAGGGGGTCTGTCATGTGAAACTGGGGATGTTTGGGTACAAATCAGGAATGTTTCTTCACTTAAAGTTTGTATTTCCTTTGTTCATCCCTTTATTTCAATGTTTTGGAACAGTGAAATTTGCAGAACAGTGCAAATGTGCATGCTGTGCATAGCAAACCTTTTACAGATTAACACAGATTGGTTCTGGTTTCTACTGGGTTTAAGCTCTGGAGAAAGCTGCTTGTGAGTAGGAGCAGCTGGTTTAGATTTTTACTTGGCTTGTGTAACAGAAAACTGGTTTAATTTCTGCTCCCAAAACATTTGGCTCATTCATTTCTCTTGCATTCACATGTGCTGCAGCAGTAAGAAGCTACACCCTGGTTTGTCAGCTTGCTTGGCTTTATTGAGGCTGGAGAGGACTTCACTGTGACTCTTACCTCCTGCTGCTCCACAAATCCATCCTGTGGATAAACACCTTTGTCTCAGAAAACTCCCTGGTCAAATCTGAATGAGGAAAATCAGCTTGGTGCTGTGCTGGGGGCGAGTTTGACCCAGCTCATCTCCACAGTCAGTGCTGCCCAAAGCCTGGGGAAGGTTCTGTGTGCATACAGGAGCAGTGAGTGTGGGCAGCACGCTGGGCATGGTGTGGGTTTGTGTGTGCCCACCGTGAGCTCCCCTTGGCTCCCAGCGTGGGTGATGGGCACGGGGAGCTGCCGTGCCCTGCTCGGTGCCCAGGCAGCTGAGTGGTTCCTTTCTCTTCTCGTGCCTGGCTCAGCCAGGGTGATCCAGTCATCTGGGTAATGTTTTACATTTGGGAAAGCAACCCCACGGAGAATACTGGAAAACTGCAGATCTGTGTGTCCCTGAATGTATTTGATAGCTCCCACCTTTGCAGTGTAGATCTGTTTGCAACTGTTGGGATTTTATGGGGTTAAAACACGAGATGGGGGCTGGGGCAGCTTGGCCTGGTGTGCAAGGGGTTAAACTGTTGAGCTGTGGAACATCTGCTACAGGAAGAGCTGCTGGTGCAACTTGCTGGCATTATTTTAAGCATAGCTGACTTGGTTGAAGTGAGGTTTAGGCCTCCCCATGCAGTAGGAGGTGATGAGAATCTGCGTGCCCTACCTGGGTCTCTTCACCATCATCTTCCTTTCTGTTTGACATCCCTGTCTGGACCGAGCTGAGCATCATCTCTCCCTCAGGCAGTGTTACAGTCTTAAAATACTGAATTTAATGTGACAGCTCCTGTTGTGGAGAGCCCTGAAATTTACATTTTTAGTCATCCAAAGGCTTTTCAAAGATTTGGAAAAGGACCAGTAAAATCACATCACTGTGGCTCAGCTGTAGGATGGTTTCTGTAACGATGCTCTCTCAGGTTCTGGGCAGTGATGCTGTTGAAGCCCAGAGGTGCCCCTGGAGTCTGTGAGATGTGACAGGATTTCACAGTCACTGCTGTCTGCCAGGTTTCTGTATTTGCACTCTGTGCAGTTGAGGTGGGACATTTCAGAACCCTTTTTTCCCCATTCCATGGAGTTTCTCTTCTTCTCCGCTAAGAACAGCGGGAAGGTTGATGGAGGCTGCTGGGGAGAGCCCCAGGGCCCTGCCTGGCAGCGGGGAAGGGGAGGATGGAGCTGTCCCTGCAGGTTGGACCCTGTGGCCGCCCCTCAGCCAGAGCCACCCGACAGAAACCAGGCCAGGCTCCCCTCAGAGCTCCCTCTTGCCTTGCAGATGAGCGGGTGGATCAGCGAACCTGCCTGATCTGCGGCGACAGGGCCACGGGGCTGCACTATGGCATCATCTCCTGCGAGGGCTGCAAGGGCTTCTTCAAGAGGAGCATCTGCAACAAGCGCGTGTACCGCTGCAGCCGCGACAAGAACTGCGTCATGTCCCGCAAGCAGCGCAACCGCTGCCAGTACTGCCGGCTGCTCAAGTGCCTGCAGATGGGCATGAACCGCAAAGGTAACGCCGGGAGAGGGGACGCTGCCACATGGGGGCTGCCCGGGCCACGGGGAGAGGGGACAGTGCCACCATGGGGGCTGCCATGGGGAGAGGGGACAGTGCCACCATGGGGGCTGCCCCTCCCTCAGCTGCCATCTTGCACTGCAATTGTGCCTCCCAAACTCCCTGCAAAAAAAACTCCAAGACTTAAGCAAAATCATGCATGGATTAAAAATTATGCACAGATACTAAGTTCTGAACTACTTCATTCTTGCATGGAGGAATGCTGTGGGTCTGGGGGGTATCAGGGCTGTGCTGTGGGTCTGGGGGTGGCTCAGAGCCCCTCACCCGGGGGTCGGGGCTGTGCCGTGGCTCTGGGATCAGCCCGGATCCCTCACCTGGGGGCCAGGGCTGTGCTGTGGGTCTGGGGGTGGCTCAGAGCCCCTCACCCGGGGGTATCAGGGCTGTGCTGTGGGTCTGGGGGTGGCTCAGAGCCCCTCACCTGGGGGTCAGGGCTGTGCTGTGGGTTTGGGAACAGCTCAGAGCTCCTCACCTGGGGGCCAGGGCTGTGCCTGGCTCTGGGATCAGCCCGGGTCCCTCACCTGGGGCCGCTCTCACCTGCGGGAGCGCAGCGCCACCTGCCGGCCGCGCGCCGCCCTCCCTGCTCCCCTCCTGCCCGCCCTTTCCTCCTTTTTCTTTTCCTCCTTTCCCTTTTCCTCCTTTCCTCCTTTCCTCTTTCTTCCTTCCTCCAACAACCGTGTGAATTTCACTCCCCTCTGGTGTCTCTGCCAAGGCCAGGGAGGCCTCAGGCAGCCCTGAAGCCCTCAGTGTTGGGTTCTGGAGCTCTCTCTTCCTGCCTTGGTGCCCAATTGTGGCATTGTTGGGTTGGAAAATCCCTTCAATATTAGGTCTAAATACAATAATTTTTAAATTCAGATAAGGGGCAGAGCTTAGCATTGGTAGGAAAACCAGCTTTGAGGAGTCTGGCTGTCATGCAGCCAAGGACCAGGATGGTATTCCAGAGAGTCCATCTGTATTTGGGAACCATTCTAGAGGCCTTTTTGATGGACCACCAGCAAAAACGTTCCTACATTTTGTTGTAGGTGTAAGCTATTTTCTGCTAAAATTATGCTTTGAAATCAAAAGACCAAGGCAATTTGGGAAGTGTCTAAATCACAGTTAGTGGTATATCATCTTGGAAAATAAGAACAATTCCCCCAGAATTCCTGTAATTCCAGTAAGTTAAAAAAACCTAAAGGGGGTAACAGCTAACTATGACAGCCTTTTTTACGTATTTTATTTTTTTTTTTTTAGTGAGAAACCGATTTTATTTTTTAAAGAGCTTTAGTAGCAAATGCACAGCCAGTGCTGTGCCTTGCTGGGGTCGGTGGTTGGGGTTTGGGCAGGCACAGCTCAGCTCCCATGGCCCTCTCCTCTGCCTTGCTGAGGCTCTCCCTGAGCTGCAGAGCAGCCTCGAGGCACACGGGGAGGATTCCAGCCGAGGATATCTCAACCCAAGCAGCAGCGTGGTTTTTGTGGGGCAGAAATTTTCGCTCAAATTTTGTGTAATTTTCTGCTCCAGGAGGGCCTCGTGCAGCCCCTGTGGCAAGCAGGGTGAGGCTGTGCAGCAGCAAGGTCACCGTGCAGCTGGGCAGAGCCTCCTGCCAAGCCTGGCCAGGTTGTGGTGGGAAAGAGATGAGGCCCTGATAAACAGGGACCAGGCTGGGAGGGGGGACACGGAGCAGGGCTGCCACTGCCTCTGCAGAGACAGACAGAGGGAAGGGCAAGGTACAGAAACTGCTCCAGGTTTATCCCCTTAGCTGGGTTTCACTGCAGCTCCCTGGAAATTGATCAAAGAGCCTTAAAAATGCAGCTGAGAAATGAGGCTGCCCCTCTGAAATGCAGCTGTGCAGCTTGGGGTGGTAATTTGAGGTTTAAACAGCAGCTTTGCAAGCAGGCGGCAGGGTCAGACATCCCCCCTCCGTTTTCTGTGGTGGCTGTAGGAGATGGGACCCTCTGAAGGCACAGCAGGGTTGTAATCCAGCAGTGCAGTGCTGTGTGTCTGTGCTGGTGGCTGCTCTGGGGGTGTCCCTCTGGTGCTCCACGGGGCTGTGGGTGGTGGAGTTGGTCGTGCTGGCCTCACATCTCATTTTCCAGCAGTCCTGGGCATTCCCTGGGTTATTTCCAGGGGTCAGATAGGGTTCCTTACCCTGTTCCACTTCTCAAATTATGCAGAAATTATTTGTGATAAGGGATTGCTATTTCCTCGTCACCTGTCACTCAAGGAGCACATGAAGAAGCTAAAATCCTTGAGTAATGCTTGTAGCCCTATGGATGTGTCTGTGCCTTTTGGGGAGAGAACCATCCTGTGTGCTGCTCAAGCACTGGAGGTTTCTCTGTAAACTTCTTTAATGAAAAAAATGAATCTTTTAAGGTATAAAAACTTCTTTCAACATAAATAGGCATCTGCTTAATACCCTGCAGTAGGGTTCCTCACTAAGGCTTGGTTGTATCTTTCAGCAATCAGGGAGGATGGCATGCCAGGAGGCAGAAACAAAAGCATTGGACCTGTCCAGGTGAGCACGTGTGGCTGTCCCTCGTGGTTCCCTTCAGCTTTGGTGTCCTGGGCTGAGCCTCCATCACCCCTGGCCGTGCCTCCTGATGGTGTGGCAGGCTCTGGCTCTGTCAGGAACGCGTCAGGAGCTGTGGATGGTAAATGGAGCTGGGTGCTGCCCGGACACACGGACAGGCTCGCTGCACCCTGTCCTTTGTGAGCCACACAAGGACGTCTGTCCCTCCCTGACTCCCAGTAAATCTCATCTGCCTGCTGCAATCCCTTCAGCTGTGGCAAGCAGGGCACCAGTAAATGTCTGTCTGATTGATGGCCCAGCTTGTGCAGAGATGCCTTGTAAAGAGAGAGGGAATTCAGCACAGCAGCTTGTGCCACAGCCTGAGGAATGATGGCCATTTCCAGCTTGCTCCTGGAAGAGAGGTCTTTTAAAAGTTTAGTGTTTATTTTAGCAAAATAGAAATAACACTGAAAGCAATTTCTGTGGGTCTGAGTGCCTGGGAAGGAGCTCTCAGCCCAGCCCAAAGTGTGAGGAGCCAAGCAAACTCTGCCCTGCTGGATGGTGTCAGACACAGCCTGCAACCACACAAACCTGTTTCCTGCTGTTCACATTAAGGATCATACACAGAATTAAAAAAAACACACACAGAATTAAAAAAAAAAAAAGCCTCTAAATTTTTGTTGTATTTTCCCCATTAGTGGTGGAACATTCCTCAAGGAGCATGCCCAGCACTTTCTTGAAACTTTTTATTACAGTGAACTCAATGTAAAAATTTTTTTACTCTATTTTAGCTTCGTGTATGTTACTCTCTAGAACTTAAGTATTAGATGCTCAATTGGTACTTCAGGTGCCACCTGGTTCTTATCTGGAGGAAAATAAGGAGCTCTGTCTCCCTGTAAATGTTTTCCTGACTGATTTTATATGTGTCACCTTGCCTCTCTTGATTGCTTTATCAAACCAGAGCCTGCCCCACCTCCTGTTTGCCATTCCCCCTGCCAGTCCTGAGTGATGTTCCCGATGCCCTGGCCTCAATTACTGCCAGGTTTCTCAGGGTGTGACAGTGGCTGATTTACAGCTCCTTGCCATGCCCATCTGACATCATCTCCTCACGTGTCAGTTCCTGTGTGCTGTGCTGCCCTCGCTTGAACGGTGCTGCTGGAGGTCACCGCGATCACCTGTAAATAGAATTTTCCCTGTGTGTTGCTAAATGCAGGGGTAGGATGTGGTAACTGCAGGGGGGCAGGAGGCTCAGCCCTGTCGGGGGTGTTTGCAAACAGAGGCTCTGCTTTTCTGTTCCCAACCATTGTGTCCTGTATTTGACAGATATCAGAGGAAGAGATTGAGAGAATTATGTCTGGGCAAGAATTTGAGGGAGAGGCAAACATGTCATGGAGCAACAACGGAGACAGTGACCATAGTTCCCCTGGAAATGGAGTTTCTGAGAGCAACCAGCCTTCACCTGTTTCTACTCCATCTTCAAGGTGGGAATGAAGAATTTGGTTACAGGAATCTTGGATTTCTTTCCCTGAGTGATACTTGGGGTCAGTGTAGGGAAAACATGTGAGTGCATCTTTGTGTAAACAAGATCATGAAGCAGGTTCTTACCTCTCTGATTGTGTTCTAAGACAAACAGGCACTGGTTGAAAAGAATTGAACTGGGAAATGAGGTGTTTGTGAGCAAAGGAAGAAATCTTGACATACAATTATATTTAAAATGTACCTTGGTTTATATTGTTTGTGTTTTCTGCAGATGTTAAGAACTTGATCACCTTTCATTGCTCATTCTGCATGAGCTCTTTCTCTGCACTTAGCTCAAATTCTGAAAACAAAACCATTTATGTTAGCAATGGGTGGTGTTATGTTAAAGTTGGCTGCTGTGAGTGCAAACCTCCTGATGCAGCCTTTGATTGCAAACACTGTAAGAACCTCAGACCTGATCCCATCTGCTTTCAGTGGCAGCTTAAGCTTGGCCTTGTTTGTGTTCTCTGGCTGTGCGAGTACTTAATGTACAGTGCTAAGTTCTGGCCCTGTGAGGAGGCTGGGGTGGAAAGGCTGGGCACAGGTGGGTTTTGGGTTTCTGCTTTGCTCTCTGAGTGGCAGCTCAGCAGCAGCTCCCAGACCTCCATCTCATGGAACCAGTGCCCAGCCAGGCTGGGTGTGCAGCAGTTGCTTTCCCTCTTTCTGTTCACATTTCTGGTGGAGCTGTATGTGCCACTGCAGTGAATCAGGTGGAGTCTTGGGGGTGTACTGAAGAGCTTTTCCTTCTCTAGTAGGTCGGTGGAGCTGAACGGCTTCGCTGCACTCAGGGATCAGTACCTGGGCACGCCGGTGTCCACGCACTACCAGTACCTGCCGCACCTTTTCAGCTACTCGGCGCACTCGGCGCTGGTGGCGCCGCAGCCGCGCAGCCTGGAGCCGCAGTCGCACGGCCTCATCAGCCAGCTGCTGTGTGCCGAGGACCTGGAGCCCCTCAGCACCCCCATGCTCATCGAGGACGGGTGCGTGGGGCAGGGACAGCCCTGGGGCGGGCACAGCCACGGGGCGGGCAGCAAACCTGGCCCTGTCCCGCCGGGCTGGGGCTGGGCTGGGGCTGGGGCTGGGGATGGGGTACATGGGCCTGGCTGGGGCTGGGGCTGGCAGGGGCTGGGGTACATGGGCCTGGCTGGCTGGGGTACATGGACCTGGCTGGGGCTGGGGATGGGGCTGGGCTGCGTGGGGCTGGCAGGGACTGGGGTACATGGGCCTGGCTGGGGCAGGGGATGGGGTACATGGGCCTGGCTGGGGCTGGGGCTGGCAGGGGCTGGGGTACATGGGCCTGGCTGGGGCTGGGGCTGGGGATGGGGTACATGGGCCTGGCTGGGGCTGGGGCTGGGCTGGAGCTGGGGCTGGTGATGGGGTACATGGGCCTGGCTGGGGCTGGGGCTGGGGCTGGGGTACATGGGCCTGGCTGGGGCTGGGGTACATGGGCCTGGCTGGGGCTGGGGCTGGCAGGGGCTGCAGGCAGCATGCTCTGGGTGCTGGGCAGGTGGGTGACCCCAGGGGCTGTAAGGACTCCCCTCAGCCCCTGCCCAGGCTCCTGTCATTGTGGCTCCTGTCACCAGGTGACACCCAATTCCTTTAGCATTTGCCTTGTTTCCAAGCTCCCCGTCAGATGATGTCATTCAATGTTTTTAATGGTTTTTCTGCCTTTGTACTAACTGTGCCTGCAGGTACAAAGTGACTCAGGCAGAGCTGTTTGCGCTGCTGTGTCGTCTGGCGGATGAATTGCTTTTCAGGCAGATTGCCTGGATCAAGAAGCTGCCGTTCTTCTGCGAACTCTCCATCAAGGACTATACCTGCCTGCTCAGCTCTACGTGGCAGGAGCTGATCCTGCTCTCCTCGCTCACTGTTTACAGCAAGCAGATCTTTGGTGACCTTGCAGATGTCACCTCCAAGTACTCTCCCTCTGACGATGAGCTGCACAGGTGAGATGGGATGAGGAGCCATGGGAGCCCAACAGCCAGGTGTCCTCTGACCACCATGGGACAGGTCACGGTACCTGTGGCTGTTTTCCTCTTCTGTTTTTTAGGGAGCAGTTGTTCCAGGCTTAGAAAGCACATCATGGTTAGTCAGTGCTGGATCACAGTTCCCTTCTGCAGGGAAGGGCACAGTGATGTGTGGGGCGGTTTGAGTTCCATGTAGCAATCCTGTTGTCCTCCAACAGAGCCTTACAAGCCACCATTTATGAGGAGGGTAAAACTGACCACACTTTGGGTAACCCTGACACACAGCAAAGAAAGCCTTATTTAAAAACCCTTTGGGCCAGTTGAAAGGTTGTTCACATAGCTGGTTGTCTGTATTATCAAAGTGTTCATTATTAATTGCTATTTCATTGTTTTGATTAGATAAATTTAAAGATGTTGCAACCTAGCTCTTGTTTTTTCCATGGTACAGAGCCTATCTGATGCTCTGAGGAACCTGCCTTTCATTTATCATGTTGGTCAGGGTGTTGTTTTTTGGTTTGGATATTTTATTTTGTAGTCTTGGTGCCAGACAGATTCTTCTTTTGGTAGTAGAGTCCCAATCTCACCATACTTTGGCAGAACAGGTGGGCTTTAGAGAAACTGCTGCCCATCCTCCCTGTAAACACCTGCCCTTTGCTCCCTGCCCCTGCTGGGCTCACGATGCTGCTGGAATCACCAGGGGATGTCTGACGAGCAGAGATTTAAACAGTGCTGTGGTCCTCGGCCATTGCGGTGTCTTGTGGCTCCTGGGGGCTCCTTTGTGCATCTGTTGTGACAAGCAGAGGCACTGGCTGGCTGAGCCCGTGGTGGCAGCAGGGAGCTGGCCCCAGGTGTCTCATTTCCTGGGACAGGTTGCTCTGCGGCGCTGCTCTGCACAGCCATTCATCGTGCATCTGGTGCAGCTCCTGCGAGGAGCACTGAGGGTCATAGAAAACCACAATGACACTTGTTCTTGCATTCAGCTGTCCTTTTGTTCCTGCTGTCCTGGTCAGAGCCTCACAAGAGAAGTGTTTGTTTCATTTTGAGTTTGTGATAAATACAAGCGAGAGGTAAGACAAGGAGACAAAGGAGGAATCCTCGCCCTGCAGAAACCGGCAATTCAGAGCTGGTCGCCTTGAAGGTCCTTCAGAGAAGATCTGTGCACATGGATGA